>NC_064922.1:173966748-174266748 GCF_023897955.1 Schistocerca gregaria | reverse complement strand
ATGAACTAATAGATCTGATGGTGCCATATGTACCTTAATTTAGGCTTTGGTTAGAAAATGATGGAGAGGGATGCTTTTCATGTTAAGAGGAGCAGAAGTGTTTCAGTCACAATACATCAGGATTAAAAACTTAAAGAAAATGGAGGCTCAAAAATGGAAGCTAATCACTAATTTCAGTGCTTCTTTTGTGCAGGGATGAGATTCAAAATGCATTGCCTGAAGTAAAGGAGCTTTTGTTAAAATGGTTGGAACAGCAGGCGTCAATGAGAGTGTCTTGTGAGGCACTACAGGACTCTCACCAGCTCATGGCATTGGTGAAGGAAGCCGAATCACAGCCCACACACCCTCTCTACTCGCTTGCCACACGCCACTCTGCACATCGCCGGGTACAGGATGCACTGTCGGCTACACGTGCTGCACTACAGGAGCGCCTCGAAGAGTGTGACAAGCATTTAACTATGCACAAGGTGTGTATCACACTGTAAAAGAACTTGGCCCTTGACTGATTGTGTTGGATTATTATGTACGTAATTTATCTAAAAGGGTAATTACATCTCTTCAAAGAATGGAAATTCAGTATTATATAATGGCAGTGAAATAGAATTGGTTACTGCTCATGACATAGACAAGTTGTTGGACAGCAGACAGGTATATTTAAAAATAGACTCAGCTATCAGTCTCTCCTCAGGTGTAGAACGACCCCACACACACACACACACACACACACACACACACACACACACACACACACACACGACGGTAGCATTTGTTGGTTGTGCTGGGGAGGGAAGGGGGGGGGGGAGGGAGCAGAGAAGGGGAAATAACTATGTATTCTGGAGGGATACCAGGTATGTGTAAGGCTGGAGTGGGAGCAAGGGAGGGTGTAGAAGCAGGTGGCGAAAGGGACTAGCAAAGTCTTATGCTGCAAGGTTACGGGAATAAAGGATACATTGTGGTTATCTCATTTGTAATAACAGGAATTTTTCAGCTTGAGGGCAGTAGATTTGCATTACTGGGGGTAGAGGGATGTCACTGTGCTCATTTAATGCCAGGTACTAAGTTGTGTACACATTAAGGATGGCATTTTCTACTTATTTTGGGGAGGTTAGTGTAATTAACTAAAATCTGCCATATGTAAGATTGCAAAATTATTCTTATTACAGTGAATGTTACTTAATAGAATTCTACATCTTTAAGAGTTTTGTGTGTTAAGATTGTGGTGGTGGTGGTGGTGGTGGTGGTGGTGGTGGTGGTGGTGGAGGAGGAGATTGAGATTCATTTGATATTTTCCACAAGATATTAGTAATTGGAGTATGCAGGCACAATTCATATGTAATAGCAGCCTGCACATTTATCAGTTCAGTGCATAATTTGCTGTAGATGATGACGTTCTGAATGTGTAAAACTTGCAGCTATGTATTGTAAAGTGAACTATAGTCAGATTAAAATTACTTGTCAGTTGAAGTCTGTTACTTGGCCCCGCAGTGTTGCCACATTTGCTGCTGCTGCTCGTTGAAAGGTAACACGCAAACATGGTAGCACACTTCACAGGTGCTGTCACATGTGACGTGGAGCGATGTTGTAAATGGCCTCCATTAGTCACGATGGGAACACAAAATGCTCTGTCATCAGCTGATTTTAAGTGACTAATGACTGAACTGTGGCCCAACGTAAGCATCTTGTAGCCTTGAATTTATGCTTGTGTCCTAACATAATAACAGTGTGATGTGTAATCCATATGGGAAATTGGGGTTGACAGCATGTGGCACAACTAGTAATCATACTTGTTTTGTTCACATTTATGCGTGAACTGTAATTTTTTGCTTTAATTGTTTACCTAAAACTGTCCTCCCACTGACTATATGAGCTGATGTGATACAGACTGATGAGCAGTCTTAGTTGGAACTCGTTAATAGGTTTTAGGTGACACAGGCCTAGTCCAAATGAGAAAATAATGATAGGAACAAAAAATAAGAGCAAGTAAAAAAAGTCAGTATAATAATGAAAAATGGTTTGAAAAAAGATTAAAATAAAATTACATTTAAACCAATTAATTCAGTAAAAATAATAATCTCATTTGATAAAGATTTAAAACAAAAAAAATTATATCCCCTGATGAGATTCAAACGCATGACCTACTCCTCTACAGAACCAGTCACAACAATGATTTGCTACCTTCTGAAAGTTTAACCTCGTGCAATGTAGGGTGAAGCAGCTTATTTATATTTAATATGTTCGCACATGACATTGAATGCTTAGGTTGGAGGAACAAACTCCTACGCATGAAGGGTCAACTAACAAGTAATTTTAATCTGGTTGTAATACAGCAGCAATAGTCGTAGCTTTATGTTGCCAGATGTAGTTCATTCAGATTTACCCTTAAGCAGACATTCGTTTCTAAGACATTGTACAGCAAAAGTAGTAGTGCAGTTATTCTAATCTTGAAAAGTGAAACAAAAAATAAAATTTATTCGTTCACAAATGTGCATTTACTCCTAAGTAATACAGTGTTCATTGCTGTAGGACTTAAGTTGCCTTTTTGATGGACAAAAATGTCAACTTGTCACCATATACTTGTGAAGTATGTCTAATAATGTAGCTTCTGGCTGTAAAAATAAGTGGGAATGTTGTTTAACATCAGTAAACCATGTAGTCATTTTTTCCAATTAAATACATAGTTGTAACGTGACAAAAAGACAAAGTAGGCACTTTGAACTCGTGACTATTTCTCATATGCACATGAGGGAGGAGTAGTGGGAGGTTGAGGCACATGAATGTGAATGATAAAGTTGTAGAATGTACACTGAAGAGCCAAAGAAACTGGTACACCTGCCTGATGTCATGTAGGCCCCCTGCGAGCACGCAGAAGTGCCACAATGCGACGTGGCATGGACTCAGCTAATGTCTGAAGTATTGCTGGAGGGAATTGACACCATTAATCCTGCAGGCTTGTCTATAAATCTGTAAGAGTATGAGGGGGGGAGTGAATATCTCTTCTGAACAGCACATTACAAGGCATTCCAGCCATGCTCCATAATGTTCACGTATGGGGAGCTTGGTGGCCAGGGGGAGTGTTTAAACCAGGCAGAATGTTTCTGAAGCCACTCTGTAGCAATTCTGTATGTATGGAGTGTCCCATTGTCCATCGGAATGCACTATGGACATGAATGGATGTAGATGATGACAGGATGCTTACATACGTGTTTACTGTCAGTCATATCTAGACATATTAGTGGTCCCATATCAGTCCATCTGTGCATGCCACACACCATTACAGAGCCTCCACTAGCTTGAAAAGTCCCCTTCTGACATGCAGGGTCTATGGAAGCTGTAAGAATGAATGCAAATAAGTTTCATTATTTCTGATAATAAATTACTTCCATGATGGTGCTATATCCGGTGGATCAGAACTAGTAGAAGGCAAGGGAATTTACATATTAGATGTTCCCTGCCAGCTCAGTAGTCTGACTATAACCTTATTGTAGGTAGCATTATCATACTCATTAGAAAGATGAATTTTGTGTTGTTCTTTTGGGTTGCTTTATTATTTCTCACAAATGAGTAATTATGTGTAAGTAACATTGTTAAACAAGAACATGGCTCATTAAGGCAGTTACATGGAACATCTCTCTCTCTCTCTCTCTCTCTCTCTCTCTCTCTCTCTCTCTCTCTCTCCCCCTCCCTCCCTTCTCCCTTCTCCCCCCGTCATCCCTCCTTGCTCTTGTGTGTGTGTGTGTGTGTGTGTGTGTGTGTGTGTGTGTCACTTCTATTTTCATATATACCTGATACAAAATGCTAATTACTCTCTGCATTCAGGGAGCCAGGAGAAGTATATCACATTCCTTATAATGAGAACTAAAAAATATTACATCAGATAAGGGTTGTATTTGTTACAGTGTGTCAAATCTAAATGCCAGTATTATTATTATTATTATTATTATTATTATTATTATTGCAACTTGTTAAAGGAGATTGTAAAATCCTTAAATTGGCTTTGTAGAAACGTGATATATTCTAATTAAATGTCTTGTGTTTTCAGAATGCACTGGCTTGTGTCCATGGAACACAGATACAGCAGTGGTTGACACAGTTAAATCAGGAGTCTGAAAAGGATTATCACCTTGTTTTTGATCTGGTCAAAGAATTTCTCCAGAATGCTGGACAGAGTCAAATGATAGTTCAGGTGAGTTCTTTAACTATGAAATAGAAAAGAACATATGAAATCTGTAATTGGTTTTGTCATCGCTCATTAGTTTCATACTTTCTAAAAATTGATAGAGTAAGCTTCATATTCATTACTTTGTATACATATAACTTTGATGAAGGCCTCATTATCACCACCACCATTATTACAATAATCATCAACATCATAATGTCAAATTAGTGAAAATTGCAACCCTAATTGAGACTCCCACATATAAATGTAAACTTGGAGAAAATGTAGAACAGGGTGCAATAAATAAGTGATAAAGATTGCAGAGAGCTGTCATATATACAAATCCAGCAGTGCTTCCCATGCAGATCAGAGAAATCATTGCACCAAACTCTCAGAATGAAGTCCCCTCAAACGAATTGGAAATAGCAAAGAATGTGGAACTATTCCACATCAACAATGAAGAATGCAGTGCTAGTGAATTCAAGTGACAAGCATCTGACACATTAGTTTGTCATATCATGAAGTTTTCTCTCAAAGAGAACATGATACTAAAACAGCAGTGCATTTGTGAAACATGTGGAACCAGTGCATAGAAGAAAGACCTATGCACTGCTAAGCCAGTTGTGATCGTCAGTATACATTATGGCCACTATCTTATGAGCTCAGTCCTGACAGATTGTTTTGATTACAGAGCTGACCCTCATGCTAGAACATTTCAACAGACGTGGAGCTGTCTGTGTGGTTGGATTTGATGTCATCTGTTAAAAGTTGAGCTGCTGTCATGCATAACATTCCAATGACAACATTTAGCATTCCCTTGTGCCTCAGACCAAGTGGGAGCTGCTAAGAGGTAAAATGTTGCATTGAAGTTGATCTCATATGTGTAGGACACTGTCGTAAGTACTGCAGTCTTGGAGTATGCATTGTGGGGTGTCAAAATGGTCACACTCTAATTGCAACTAAAGTGTCATTTTTATGTACCACCAGGAGCTGTCGATAAAACATCTTTATTTGCTACCATTTTGAATTGATGCATCAGCAGCTCCTGCTAGTAAATAAATAAGACTTTCTTTAAATGTTTATGGGGCAGTTGTAGTTGTTTGGGAAACAACTTGTACAACTTAACAGCAGGAACTCCTGTACCAGTAATCTCTTATAGCTGGTGTTATCTACTCCATCCTTCAGGCAACTCCACATCTTTTGTATGTTTCAGTAGAATGTTGAACAGCTACATGTGGCTAGAAATGTACGAATTATTCTTCTTCTTCTTGTATTAGTAATAGTAGTAGTAATTCTGAAATTCAGGTGTGAAGACTGATGAAAAGTATTGTAATTGTAATCTGTTCCGTAACAGCACTTAATCCATGATATAAAGCTTATTTCAGATTCATGTTTCCTGCTGCTGCAGTTTTCACATATGTTAGTTTTAATTTGATTCTTAACGTTCTTTTTCTACTAAGTACTTTTCGTGCTGTATTTACCTGATTGTAAGATGAAAAGGCCAGGTTGGAATATCAGCAATATTACAAAAAGGAAGATTGCTACTCTTTGTAAAATTAAGCTTGCGGACAGACATAATGAAAAGACTGTTCCATATGGACTGAATAGGAGTTAATTAAACACACACTTTATAAAAGTCAAAGTCCTGTTAGATGCTCAGACTTTATGTACAAACTGAATTAACAAGGGCTAAGTCCTATACGAAGTAAACTTGTCTAAGTCTGGCGTATAGCCATTTGAAAATTAATTCGGAATAAATTCAAAAGTCTACCATGATGACAGCCCCATTTTTCTTCTTCGAAGAGGCATTGAAGGCAATAAGTCTACAGCTGACAGTTCCTTGGGCCGTGAAGTCGGACATGAATGGCAGCGATGTTGTGATAGCATCCTTGAGTGAGAATCTTGATTGATGAAATCCTTTTAGAATTGGCACTGACTGAGGAAACTCACTCTGAGCAAACTGGTGTGGTCTGGGCTGGCCCAAGGGTTGGCTCCCAGTGAATGAATGGTCAGGGCATGGTCATCTGTCTTCTGGGAAACTTTTCCTGGTGTGTTAGGCTTCTGTGAAGCACTAATGTGGTAGAAGTTGCTGACACCACAGGTTTTAAGCCTCAGTATATCACTAAGTTTTTATGTTGTATAATCACTTAATATAGGGTTCATACTACATCTGTAGATGAGGTTGTTTGCCAATTTTTTTTTTTAAATGGAAGGGTGGCGCCAGTTTGACTAAGCAATTGTACAAATGTGGTGAGGTGAGTGGTGAGTAGCCATGGGATGTAACCTACATAACTTGCTTTTTATGAACATCTAGGGCAAATCAGTAGAAAGAAAAGAAGGGAAATCTGAAATGTGGAAGATATATCTAATTCTTCTTTGTACTCTTGTTTCCACTCCATGTGACCCGTGTTTACATTTAGTGATTTTGCTGTTTCCTCTTAGTTTACTGTTCTCACGTGAAATGAAAACAACAGTTTTCTGTGGCTCGAGCTATCAAGTGAATTAAAATACATTCACATAATTACAGAAGGCTAAAATATGTTGTTATTTTATTTTCACATTTCTGACAGTCAAGCATTAATCACATTGCAGAATGATGAAGCTATTTTTGTTGGTTTGCTAAAGAATTTAGCTTTGATTAATATTTTCCATTGAAGCAGTCAATATCTTTGAAACGAAGTGTTTAATTCCATGCTATAGGCTAGTTTCAACTGTTCACTGCATTTCAAGGGCATGTTCTCATCTGATAGCGCATATGGCCTTATGCTGTAATGAAGAACTAAACATGAGATAATATACACTCCTGGAAATTGAAATAAGAACACCGTGAATTCATTGTCCCAGGAAGGGGAAACTTTATTGACATATTCCTGGGGTCAGATACATCACATGATCACACTGACAGAACCACAGGCACATAGACACAGGCAACAGAGCATGCACAATGTCGGCACTAGTACAGTGTATATCCACCTTTCACAGCAATGCAGGCTGCTATTCTCCCATGGAGACGATCGTAAAGATGTTGGATGTAGTCCTGTGGAACGGCTTGTCATGCCATTTCCACCTGGCACCTCAGTTGGACCAGCGTTCGTGCTGGACGTGCAGACCGCGTGAGACGACGCTTCATCCAGTCCCAAACATGCTCAATGGGGGACATATCCGGAGATCTTGCTCGCCAGTGTAGTTGACTTACACCTTCTAGAGCACGTTGGGTGGCACGGGATACATGCGGACGTGCATTGTCCTGTTGGAACAGAAAGTTCCCTTGACGGTCTAGGAATGGTAGAACGATGGGTTCGATGACGGTTTGGATGTACCGTGCACTATTCAGTGTCCCCTCGACGATCACCAGAGGTGTACGGCCAGTGTAGGAGATCGTTCCCCACACCATGATGCCGGGTGTAGGCCCTGTGTGCCTCGGTCATATGCAGTCCTGATTGTGGTTCTCACCTGCACGGCACCAAACACGCATACGACCATCATTGGCACCAAGGCAGAAGCAACTCTCATCGCTGAAGATGACACGTCTCCATTCGTCCCTCCATTCACGCCTGTCGCGACACCACTGGAGGCGGGCTGCACGATGTTGGGGCATGAGCGGTAGACGGCCTAACGTTGTGCGGGACCGTAGCCCAGCTTCATAGAGACGGTTGCGAATGGTCCTCGCCGATACACCAGGAGCAACAGTGTCCCTAATTTGCTGGGAAGTGGCGATGCGGTCCCCTACGGCACTGTGTAGGATCTAACGGTCTTGGCGTGCATCCGTGCGTCGCTGCGGTCCGGTCCCAGGTCGACGGGCATGTGCACCTTCCGCCGACCACTGGCGACAACATCGATGTACTGTGGAGACCTCACGCCCCACGTGTTGAGCAATTCGGCGGTACGTCCACCCGGCCTCCCGCATGCCCACTATACGCCCTCGCTCAAAGTCCGTCAACTGCACATACGGTTCACGTCCACGCTGTCGCGGCATGCTACCAGTGTTAAAGACTGCGATGGAGCTCCGTATGCCACGGCAAACTGGCTGACACTGATGGCGGCGGTGCGCAAATGCTGCGCAGCTAGGGCCATTCGACGGCAAACACCGCGGCTCCTGATGTGTCCGCTGTGCCGTGCGTGTGATCATTGCTTGTACAGCCCTCTCGCAGTGTCCGGAGCAAGTATGGTGGGTCTGACACACCGGTCTCAATGTGTTCTTTTTTCCATTTCCAGGAGTGTAGTACTGGTACTCCAAGAAAATTTGCACCCTGAAAACCACACTCAAAAGCTTAATATAGGGTTAAGGCCTTCTTCATTGGAAATCAGGACATACAAATGTGCCCTTTAAGTAAACACTTTAAATGTGCACATTTTAGTACGATTCCTGAAATACCGATGTTCTTGGAGAATCATCTGATGTTTTGTTTCTTTTATGATATAATGTAAGATGTTTTAATGTTTTACATATAAGAACGTAAGGGCGTCCTACGTCATCGTAGCTGTGCAAGCGTGGTGGCGTCTGTTATCTGCCACTCTCTGGCAACTGCTGAAACGAACCTGTTTCGAACAGGTCACGGGAAAATATTGGGAATGGTGGTTTGGAAAGTGTTGCTTTCAAAGTAAATTTCCTTTTATACAAGTTTAACTATGTGTGACAATATACGGTGAATTTCTTAAATCGCAGAGCGTTTGACAATCATTTAAAAATCAACGCTCTGATAATGAGCTATTTAGAAGATCGGACATTTACATCGTCATTAAAAATTTTACTGGCTTAAATTTTCCTTAGCTTATTAACCTTAGAGACCAATATTATAGCTGTCATCAGCTGGCAAGATCACATGATGTGAGTGATGGCTAGCATACACAAGCACATCGCAATCTCAATTTCAGTGCTTCGGAAAATAACATTTGTTATACGAAAATATGCAGCATACATGTTGCTGCACATCAAAGATCTTTCCAAAATGTGTTTCCGAAAGTGACGGGAAATTCTATGCCCGTGTATAAAACCATAACCATTCAAAGGATTGACAATTTTTTTAAAGTTCAGAGGAAAAATATACTGTCACTTAACACGAAGAAAGTGTATTTATACCTGGGAGAAATTGTAACCAGGAAATCCGGGATTTATTTATTTATTTATTTCCCTTGTTGCGTATACAACCTGTAATAATGCAGTTATTACTTACAAAGACAAATATGTGCTACAGGCCACTGATTGTGCTTCACAAATAGAAGGAAGCAAAACCTGTATGGACAGTACAAACTGCCTTTATTTAGTTGCATGAGATGAACCAGAAAAACTTAGATTTGCTGATGCAATTGTTATGTTTTTTCATAGATAACAAAGGTCTTGGAAAAGCAGTTGAATGGATTAGACAGTGTCTTAAAAAGAGGTCAGGTGGCGAACATCATCAAAAGGGAATTAGATTAGGAAATAAGACACTAAAAGTAGTGGACGAGAGTTGCTGTTTGGGCGGCAGTGTAAACTGACAGTAGCAAGAAAAGCATTTCTGAAAAAGAGGGATTTGTTAACATCTAATAAAAATGCAAGGTTCAGCAAGTCTTTGCTGAAGGTATTTGTATGGAGTATAGCCTTTTATGGAAGTGAAATATGCATGATAAGCACTTCAGGTAATAACAGTATAGAACCTTTAAAAAACTTCAGAATAATACTAAAGATTAGATTGATAGATCAGATAATTACTGAGGAGACACTGAGTAAAATTGGAGGAATGAAAAATGTATTGCACAACATTGGCTAAAAGAAGGGGTTGGCTATTCTGAGGGATCAAGGAATAGTCAATTTGGCAACAGAGCAGAATGTTGGGGGTGAAAGTTGTGGAGGGAAAGCTTGGTATGAAAAATTGTGGAGGGAGATCTTGGCATGAATGTAGTTCGCAAGTTCAAAAGGATGTAGGCTGCAGTAGCTATGCAAGAAAAGATGCTTGCGCAGGATATACTAGTGCAGAATGCTGTATCAAATCAGATTTTAGACTGAAGACGACAATAACTGTTGTTCACCTGAATCCAATTGTAGCCAGAATTGAAATAATTATATAAATGGATGAATACTCTACAATAGCACACATTTCTTCATGAGACAAGTTAATGCTAATAAAAAATTGTTCACACAGGACATCTCAAACATGGTACTACAAATGAAACATAAGCTTCAACAGTGGTGCTAAAGCTGTTAATGTCCTACAGCACTATTGATTTTCAAGGTCGGTACCAAATAATAAAGTAGACTTCTAAGCTGAATTGGTAAGATTTCTGCTGTCAGCTATAGGGAGCCAAGGGGATAATGTGGTATTGTCATTCCTTGTGCTTGTAATGTCAGTGCTGTAAGCACTGTGCATTATAGCCGTTGACTGTGGAAGAAAATCAAAGCTGTGACTCGATTGAAAAATATGGATTTAAGAGTTCGCAGTTCAAAACTGGCTCACACATACAGTATGATGCTGGTTTCAAGTTAGTTAAACAGAGGGCACAAACAGTTGTGCCTCAGACAGAAAAATTGGTGTGACAGAAGTGAATATTGTGAGGTGGCATCAGATGCAAAATAAATTAAACTGCCAGTTGCACAGGCCATATTTTCAGGGAACTGAAACGGGGAACGTTTCATGAACTGCAGAAGCAGGTTGTTCAGTATGTGTGGGAGAAACACAATGAAGGCCTCCCAATTACAGTCAATAATTATCTGAATGAAGACACTTGAAATAAAGAGGAATTTTCCAGTTGCATGTATCACAGAATTCAAAGTAAATACTGGTATGTGCATGAGAATTTTGTTCAGGGCAGAGCTTTTTGTAATGTTGAATACTTAGCGTGTGTTACAAATAAAAATTTCTCAATGAGCCCCTTCAAGAGAAGGGCATTGTATTATATTTGTGGTCATCGTATAATTGGGTAAATACAGAAAAGCGTCTCTGGCACAACAACAAAAAGTTGCTGTTGTCTGTATATTTTTACCTTAGGACAAATACCACTATTTATTTGTCTTTTCCTCACTAAAAACTGTTGTTTTTCTTTTGTTGCCTTCAAATAGTGTGAACAATCTGAAAGTGAATTAGGAAGTCTAGCTAAGCAACAGACAGCAATGATGCGCAGTTGCTTGGACTTGTTGAGCCACTATGGAACTGTGACAAGTCTTTACCCAGTCTCGTACCTCAGTAGCCATCGTTCAGCCTGCTATCGTAGATGGCTAACTGCCCTACTCCAAGATCTGACCTTGGACAGGTGAGTGTCATTGACATCTCAGTCTTAATTGCCTTTCAAAATACTGCCAGTCAAGGAACATTTAAAAATAAGTCCTAATGATAGCTCTAGAAAAATACCAGTAATTTTTAGTCACTTTAAGTTTTTAAGTGCATGCATACATCCTTTCTCTATAATGCAATGTGAAAGAAGTTTTGGCATGATCTCTCAGGAGTTCTTTGCATGATTGATTAAAGTGCTGTGCCTCCAGGTGTTTGACCAAGTTGTTGTTGTTGTTGTTGTTGTTTGCATTTTATGCACAGAATTTCAACAGCCAGTCACATACTTCATAGCTGTGAGTTGCACTCCTGTGTGTATTTGCTGCCCGCACTCCAGCGAGTCTCAAAATAATGAGTAGATCAGTTGTCGAAATATTGTGCATAAAATGGAAGCACAGCACTCAGAAGTTTCAAGTAGTTAATAACAACACAAATATAGCTTTTTATCAGAAAGGTGTTGCAGATTAAGTGAGTAAACACAGAAGAGAATTGTTATTTGTAACAGCCAGCAAATTTTTAGGTAAAAAATTTTAAAGTTGTACCATCACTATAGGAAGAGATGCAATAAAGCAGTTAAGAAAAGTGGCAAACTTTTATGGCAGCTGTGAAGAAACCACAACCAGTTTGCATTTTTAGTCCATTTTAGGTATATCTCTGATCATGTGTGAAGAGTTAATAGGACACATTTTAAAATGTGAGTCTCCCGAATGTATAATTCATAGTATTTATACTTGTTTAATCTTGTCTGTGCACACCAGCCATGAGCCAGGCTTTCTGATTTCACTTTTGCCTTAAGTGATAAATGCTGAAGACACATACCAGAGGGGAAAACAGGAGAATCCTGAGCAGTTCTGTGGTATAGTTTCCTCAGGGATTTATAGTGGACTGGAAATGAAAGGAATTGTTTCTAGCAGATGGAGGGGACTTGGCTGTTTTCTACCATATTGATATGATTTGGTAACCTAGGGCTTGATGCAAAATGTTTAAGCCTTTCTGTATCTGAACTTCGTATCATTGTCAGACACAGTATAGCGAAAGGGCTTTACCTGGTGTATGCACATCATCCCTTCGCAAAAACTGGGTAACACATCATGTCTCGTGGTATATAGGAACGAAAAAAAATAGCATTGTTGCTCATAACAAAATTTGATGGCAAATTAATGTTAAAGTAGTGTATGCTTCGTAATGGGTATATAATGATGATGAAGCTATTGCATTTATAATAAGAAAATAACCTCGGATCCTGGCCTGTTAGGTTTGTGGTCTGACTGACTTGGTGAAAAGAGCGAGGGGTGGCGGCTGGGTTGCCGAGTAACCACTGTCATTTCAGTTTTCTCTGTATTATGTTGCCTAGTTCTCACAAGTGAAAATTCATCTGCGAGAATGGTGTTTGTCTGGACAAAAGTATATTGAAGTGTGGGACAGTCAGCAGGCCAATCAAATGGGGAGGGGGGAGATTGATTTGGAAGATGGTAAAATGCATTGTGTCTCGTAGAATTAGTTATGAGATACCATTATTACTTTTGCATATTAAGTGAGTTGCAGACTTGTGTATTTTCAAAGAACTTAAAAAAATTAATTTTACAATATACTTACAGTCGTAGAAATATGTGCAATTAAAGCAGCGGTTCAGCGCATAAAGATGTTGTGACAGTGTTTGGTTATTACTTTTTTTGCATTTGAGAAAATAGCGTGTTACTGAGGATGGAATGTTTTGATCTTTATACACAATTAAAATTTTGCCATATAGATGTTAAAGCAATTCATGTTAACTGCATCAAAATGTTCATCGCTACACTGCGATAATTTACTCAATTATCTGCCACAACAGGTGCAATGAAGTTGCCGAGCAGTTCAGAGCTACATTCTCTGCTGATGTGGTTGCTGCCAGCAGTTCACACGCAATGTCACAAGCATTCCAGCTACAAGCCGCTCTGAGCGAAGCGAACAGTAGGCTACAGGAATCTTTTGAACGTGTCTCAACGACGGAAGGTCTGCCTGAGCCCCAATTGGAAGCGCAATACATAGATGCCTGCACATCTGTCAGTACTTTCCTTCACACAGAGCCTGGTGCTGCACCGGCATTGGAATGTGTGTGCATAACTGCTCTTTGTGCACTAAACAAAAGATACCTTATGATGGAAGCAGCTGCTGCCAGTAAGTTTGAAAACTGAGGAGATTATAGATTTATTGATAGTTACCAGAGTAATTAAAAAACCTGCACAGACCTAATTAAAACACCATCAGTTCACAGTTACCTACTGTACAGCTGTGATTTGACACAATATGAATACATGTAATGTGGGAATTGTTTTTGAACTTATTTTATAATAATAGTCATTTCGTGCAGCACGTACTTTTACTAGAAAGAATGGGAAGTAAATGTGCATTGCATTAGCTGTTCTAAGAGCAAATAATGGTGATTTTTATAGTTTATGGTTGGGTGCCACTGTGTAACAGTAGCTTGAACATCCAACTTAGTGAGTAAACAAACAGAAACATTTGTGTGTGGTATTTAGTCTGTGAATTGTATGTTTTACATTTCAGTTTCTGCTGACTTGAAATGAGAAGGTATCCTCCAATGCATGTATAAGTTTTACTGCTTAGAGATTGCTGTGTGGAAAGTCATCCTCAAAACACAGACATATATTTGTCATATCATATTTTATTAACGACGTGTTCATACTACTCTTAGCAGTAAACTAAAAGTAACAGTAACCTTAACTAAATCACATGGTTACACCTTTCGCAGTGCTGTATTGTCCTTGGAGGGTGTTGAAGCCATTTCCTTTTCACTTTCCGTTACATTCATGTCTTGGTAGAGTTATTGTTGGAATTATCATTGTTCTTTGAAAGCATCTGGTCTGTATCTCTGAATCTGAAAACAACCCTATTTTGCCATTAAAAGATTTCACTTTCAACTAGACATGTTAGTCGATAGATTCCTATTGTGTTCTAATGATATTGTAGTCATATGATTCTTAAGTGCAGTACAACTGCCAAACAGTGCAATAGATTATTGTATTACAGTGTTGGTCTTGATTATGAAATAACCTAAAACATTTAAATTTAATAGTATCTATAAAAATATTAAATGACCATGGAGTCATCAAAGTGAAATTTTTAGTTTAGTCTCCAACTCTGTCACACAAAACACTGAATGTGCTCAGCAGGTTATTGAATTAATGACTCACCATGAACCTGACTCTTTTCTCCACTAACTTGTCTCAGGTCTGCCATAAGGCTCTTGGGAATGAACTACAGCTTCCATTTCCCGTGCCCCGCTGCTAGTAATTTTGTTAAAATGAAATAAAATAGTAATCAGTTGCCTCAGATAATCAGGATGTTAAATGACTAATATTGTAGACTGGCTTAAATGTTTTCTGTGCCGAAGTATGCACAGTCTTCTCAGACATTGCTCCTAGTTAATAAGAGTGATATTGCAGTCTGTATAATCTGTAATCCTTTCAGGTGCTGGAGACTGCTTGGTTGACTTGACATCACGGGATGGTGACTGGTTTCTGGATGAAATGTATCTAGTCAGCAGTCTTGTAACAGAGCTTACAGCAGTTTTACCATCACAACCAGATCCTACTGTGCAAATCGTTCTGCAGTGTTTAAAATCAGCCAACAATATTTTTAAGGGTCTACAGGTAGGTTTTCAGTCTTTAATACTGAAATTTGTATCAAATATTGCAGATCTAACAATCAGATCAAGAAGCCAAATCCAACCTTGGGCTTGTTTTCCTTCAAATCTCCTTTACATAAAAACTAATACCGTTATTTAATATTCCTACTACATTTAAATAAAACATAGTCAAACCAGTTTAAATTGTATTGTCCACTAGCTGGTACCTGACATGTTGCTGCCACTGAAGAAATACATGTGGGAATATTGTTTGTCATTTAGATAGAAAGAATGATATTTATTTTAGTGTCAATAATGAATACATTTATTGACACTGAATGATATATGTAAAGGATAAGTATAAATTGTATCCATTTTATTTTGTTAACTTTAATAGCGAAGTGCATTAGGGTACACAGTATTTATTGTTTTTATGTCTTCAGCAAAAACAAACAAATTTCTTGACTGTTCGACTTGTGAACATGCAACACACAACTCACCACGTGAAACACGTGGATTTTCTAGATTCAATCTGCACACTTGAAATGATTGACCTTGTGCCTTGTTAATGGTCATTGAGAATGCAAGTCAAACGAGGAACTGCAGTCTTTTTCAATCGAATGGCATATCGGCGAGAATGTTGGGAGTGCATGGAACATGCGCATCTCCGTCTTTTGACTTTTCATTAAGAATAGTTACCGCCATGTCATTTGGCATCAGTTTCTTCACAGCGAGTCTTGTTCCATTGCATATTCAGATTGGATTAATGCTCTGCAAGAGAATAATTTGCACGCTGATTCTGAGTGACAATTTGTGCACTTGCACACCAGAAAATTCCAATAAATTAAAAAACTAAAAAGCTTGAGCGAATAATTAACAAACTTGTCTGCATTTATGATGTTGCAAATCAATTTGTAGGTGACAGAATCACATGCAATTTGTTCTCTGATTGTATTGTTGAGTGCATTGATGTCAGTGCTTTTGGTTGCCAAAATAACACTTTGGAAAGCCATTCATGATTTTTATAATTGTCAACAATTCGTTGAAAAACTGTCTAAATGAGGTGTCCTATGAATGGCACAATGACGTGGAAGTTCAATGGAAATGAGTCAGTTTGTATTAGCATCAGCTGGTACTTATCCTTCAATAGTATTCAATAGTTGTTTTGAAAATGTGGCTGCAGACACACTGCACTGCAAATGTACGCATATGTTGATCTTCAATGTGAGTTTTCACATGTGTCTCCATAGATGTGATGCTTTGAAGCAAGTATTGAACTGATTAGCTGGTTTTGATGTAGGTATCACTGGAATTGTTTGTCTGGGGTTGCCAGATAATAAAATGTGAGCACCACCAAACCGTTGTCCATTTGATCGTAAATCTTAGAGTTCGATCAAGTCTGTCAAGCGATTTCTTATGAGCCATAGTGCATTTGTCTCGGACAATGACCTTACAAAGCGACATAACTTAAGCCAAGCCAGATCCTTTTGAAATGCTACATTTTGAAGCTTCCGAGAAATGCATATCAAATGGCAATTTGAGCGTCGAATGCGCTGTTCGTCCACCATCTAATAATGTAACTGCAATACGTGATAAAGCTAGCTGAAGAAATTCCATTTTGAGATTGAAGTTGAGCTAATATCAAACTGATGAATATTTTTCCAGGGCGTCCAGGTGCATCAAGGAAGAACAGACTATCTCTGCCATTTGACTCTACATTTGTAATTGTGTTGTAGGCCAATTTCTGTTCCGCAGTCAAAAGCTGTACATTTGCTTCAACAAATGCACTCAAATCATTAGCATTGTACTGCTGTTCTCTCGCCAAATTGCAATCATTAAGGTAAAGTGCAGAACATTCTGGCACAGTCATGCCAAGATGGAAGAGTTCTTTGTTGTTAGTCATTCAGCATATGTCCTTGATTTTTATCAGAGTGTGATCAAAAATACTCTCTGAAAAATCTATGGACCTGTCGTTGCTGACAGTATGAACACAGCGTAAAATGTCTTCACCCGTGTCCCCTCTGAATTTTTCCCACAAAACTGTAGGGTTAGATGGTGAACATCGTTTCAAAATGATGGTAAATAATGTTTGAATTTGTCACAGATAACAGTTGGCAAGTCATTGTAGTTTCCAAGTATTGCTCATATTTGAGTAGATGATGATTTTGGCAAGCTTCTCTGGACATCTGGCACTTTACGCCATCAACCGTTCTCAAATTTGCAAATGAAGTAGGATCTTTGACATTAACCAAAGGCATTCTCAAATAGTAACACTCGGCATTATTTGATATACTGTGTAAATACAGTCCAAAGAATCATACGAATACGAATTTTGAAAGCCTTTGAAACACATGCCTTGCCTATGTCATTGGAATTCCTTAGATGTAGTATTCCATATATAGTACTTCGGAACTTCTGATTCAATAATGTATTGGCAAACACATTTTCATGCCGTGCAAAGAATGGTGTAAAAATTGTGTGTGTGTGTGTGTGTGTGTGTGTGTGTGTGTGTGTGTGTGTGTGTGTGTGTGTGTTCAGCAACATAGTTTTGTGCAGTGTCTGCCATGAAATACTCTTTGCCCATTTTCAAGATGAACACTGAGATGAACGACATTGGGATAGTGACTCACTGAGATGAACGACATTGGGATAGTGACTGTGGATTCAGAAACTCAAAACATGCTAAACAGCCTCATTGCTGCTAATACTGACCTCTTTGATACTGACTCCTCTTCATTATTGTGCGCATCAGGTCTATCAATACTGACTACTGCCTTTTCTGTCATATTTGATAGATTTGACAGAATGACAATATTTGACATTGATATCAGCTTTAAATGTTTTCGATAACAACGGAAATATGGCAAATCCATCCATTGTCAGTTTCAGTACCAACATTTCTCGTTATGATTGTTGTTGTCTGACCCATCTTCCGGTTTTTATTGTGGATATCCTTCATCACCAGTGCGTATATCATGAATTAAGTATATGGGATACTTTTCACCATGTTTTTTGTCCCAATATCAGACAGGAGAGAGTCTTCTTAAGGTTAGGAATTTCTGCACAGATGATGTCATCAATTTGAGCTGCATGTATTTTTGTTTTGAGCCATATGAGAACATGAGCGTGTGAGAATCCTCTCTTGTCATTCAGTTCCATACATCCAGTGATGAGTTTCACATCAATTTAGTGAGTTTTTGCTTGAATATTCTTGCTGTCAAAACATATCGATTGGATGGATGCTGACCAGGTAATAAAAGCTCTTTTATCTGGTCCTGTGCTAGATGGGGTGTAAAGGTGATGGATAAAGTTGGGGCGGCCATATAAATGCACGTATGGCATGGCGTCTTGTTCGTATTGATGCATATGCTGTGGGCTGGCATTGAATGTTGCTGGAAGTATGACCATTTTGCCAATGTCGGGAACATTTCCACGGTTCACAGTTGCATCTCATAAATGAATATATTCTTCTGAATGCAACAGTTTTGATTTAAGCAAATGAATAACAACTGTTAGGATTCAATTTTCGCATAAATCTCATATGTTCCATTGTGAGGTATCATTATGCGGTATGAATACTAAGCAACGCCAGATACTTTTTTATTGAATTGTTCACCTGTAAGAACAAAGAAAAAGAAAGAGAATAAAAATGCAAATTATACTTACTAATGTTTGAAAGTTAAAAAGAAAATTACTTTTTTCACTTGATAAAATGAAATAGATATCAATATTTACCTGTAATTGGATTAGTTAAAGCAGCACGTTATATGATCGATGTGTTTCAGTGGCATTTTGTATTGTATTATTCCATTGATGAAGAAGTGTATTCCATGTGTCACATTCTTCACCAACTAGGGCAATTGTAACTTCATTGATGGTAGGTGCGTTGTGGCATCTGGCATGCTGTCAGAGTGATGTTTTGTCAGCCTGTATTTGAACTGTGTAATTGTGTGGTGGTAAGCTGTCAATTGAAGTTTCGAATAATTTTGTCAGCGGACGTGTGGGTAGACAAATGTTTGCAAATAAAATATAATGTGGTGTTTGGTGCCAGGAAGTGAACTGCACCTTCGATCAACTTGTGCATCATAGTCACCCATAAAGTAGACTTGTTGAAATTTATGTTGAGTGTCGGAAATGGGTAGAAATGAACCATCTTAGTGATATAGTTATCCATGAATTTTGAAAGTAAACATGAACTGATCTTGAAAACCTTTGTTGGTTCCAAAAGGTGTCATTTGAAACACTGAATCATATTTGCAAATGTTCTGCAAAAAATGTTTGGAATCAGATGAGTCACCTGAAACGTATGTCAACAATGGATGAGGTAGCAGATGCAATGTCGGCAGTGAAACTTTGCCATTTGTGCTGCACATTCCTAGTGCTTCATTGTTGGACTTACGTGGACTGCAATTCCCACATACCATATCCATTTTGTCGATATTTGCACTAGGATGCAAACTAATCGTAGTTAATATCAAATTTAAATGCAGCAAGATTTGAATCGACATGTACTGTTCATTGAGACCGAGCAACTCGTGAATGTTCTCTTTCAGTTCTTGTTGCATGTTGGTCTTCTGACTATTGCGCACTATCAGGAGGCTCGTTAACTTTCTTTAGATTCTTGCTGCAGATTGGTCTCCTGAGTCTGATGCGTGTGATTGGGTTAGTACGTAAATGTTCCCTTTAGATTGTTACAGCATGTCGATCTTCTGATTGTAATGTACGAGAATAAGCAATTCTTAATGGTCAACACTTCAATCCTTGCTACATGTTGGTCTTGTTATTGTGATGCACATGACCAGGTAACACGTAAATGTTCTCTTTCTGTTCTTGCTGCGTGTTGATCTTGAAATACTGATGCTTGTGAATATGCAGTTTGTAAACGATGTACTTCATTGCTCGCTTGTCAAATCCTGAGAAGCTCATATTCGCTTAATTCTATGTGCTGTGCTGGTAGAATCTACTAAGTGACTAATATTTTGGAGGGATATTGTTTTGACAAAGCAATACAATGTACACTTGTATTACCAAAATATCGTTCGTTGATTCACTGAACAAATAGAAAAAGTACTGTTCGCACTAGAAAATTTCAATTCAGTGTAACTCACATTTATCAGCATCGAAATGAGTAAGACGCAAAAACTGCTGATCTGTTTGTTTCTGTCACATTCAAACACCTCATTACTCCTATGTTCTTTCAAATCCATTTGCTGGTACGACACCCATATCATCTATTTTAAGTCAATTGCACTGTGTGTTTAACCTTCATGCAAGTGCAAGCAATAAGTTGACAAATTTTTACTACAGTCACATGAATGGTATGGCAGTGTATAAAAGATGAACAAAGTAACATCGTTTATTTTTCTTCCTTTTTCTCTTTTTTCTTTTTTCCCCTTTGATTAGTGTTTATTATATGTCACAAGATAGTAATCAACTGTCTTTCATCAAAATAAGAGTGGTACTCCTTTATATATGTCAGTTTCTCTCTCTCTCTCTCTCTCTCTCTCTCTCTCTCTCTCTCTCTCTCTCTCACACACACACACACACACACACACACACACACACACACACACACACACTCCTCACTCCTGGTAGACTTCCACAGTGTGTGGAAGATGTCATCAGAATACATGTGAAAATAAGAATGTACATGTTTTACATAAACAACAATCTATTCCCTTCAGTGAATATAAGTTGGCTTTTGTTCAGTAGCAAGAGACCATAAGAGGTTCTCTCCACCCACAAAGTGGGACGGGTGGATGACTGCACAGTAGATCACTTGCACATTAGTGTATCCATATAATAAACGGAAATTGAGACACAATACCATTCCACTAGTTTGAATACATTATCTATGTCTCACTGAATTGTGTATAGATAAGTATGTGTTTAAAAAAAGGGACTATGTAAATCTGCAATTGGATTGTAGGCATCAGTGTAGCAGGGGGTATTTGACTTGTCCTGGTTGTTAAAGAGAGTGGAGAGATTTCAGGTTAGTTGTTAATTACTTAAAATTAGTGGAACTGATTTAATAGTTGCAGTGACAATGGATACACAAATGTGATTGCATTGACACCATTTGACTGACTGCTGTTGAAATACATCGATTGAAATCTTTCAAACAGCTATGTTGAGAGGCACAAATCTAGCTATTCTTGTTGATGAATGGCTGATGTAAACTGATAAGTAAATTTTGCTACAAAGATATTAAAACTGATTCATCAAGTGTATGGATAGTTGGAACTAAATCAGACATCGGCAGATGTTGGCACTAATGAAGTGTGTCACTATGGATTGGAAGATACTCTCTCTGGTCTCGCTGGCTATCTGAGTTGGTGAAGACTGCCAGTCTTGCTAGTGAGATGAAGGCAGAGCTCACCATCTGCAGCATCTTCGACAGGACCGATTGCGGACCTTTGGTACAGAGCCAAGTGGAGGGTCTGAATCAGAGGCTCAGACGGTTCAGCGACCGTTTAGGCTGCAGATTCCTCGACTTGCGCCATAGGGTGGTGGGGTTTCGCTAAATAGGTCAGGTGTCCGCTACACACAGGAGGCAGCTACACGCACAGCAGGGGCTGTGTGTTGTGGACTGGGTGGTTTTTTTAGGTTAGACAGTCTCGGGAAAGATAAAAAAGAGCTCCATTGTCAAAGGGTACAGGGCAAAGAAACGACGAGAATTGAACAAGCAACAGTCGGTATTGTAGTTGTAAATTGTCGTATCTCTGTTGGAAAAGTACCAGAGCTTAAAGTGCTGATAGAAAGCACTGTAGCTGAAATCGTTATAGGAACAGAAAGCTGGCAAAAGCCGGAGATAAATTCTGCTGAAATTTTTACAGAGGCGCAAAGTAGGTGGTGGTGTGTTTGTGTCTGTTAGTAGTAGTTTATCTCATGTTACTGCGGTCTTCAGTCCTGAGACTGGTTTGATGCAGCTCTCCATGCTACTCTATCCTGTGCAAGCTTCTTCATCTCCCAGTACTTACTGCAACCTACATCTTTCTGAATCTGCTTAGTGTAGTCATCTCTTGGTCTCCCTCCATGCTTCCCTCCAATACTAAATTGGTGATCCCTCGGATGTCTCAGAACATGTCCTACCAACCGGTCCCTTCTTCTTGTCAGGCTGTGCCACAATCTCCTCTTCTCCCCAATCCTATTCAATACCTCCCCATTAGTTATGTGATATACCCATCTAATCTTCAGCATTCTTCTGTAGCACCACATTTCGAAAGTATCTATTCTCTTCTTGTCTAAACTATTTATTGTCCACGTTTCACTTCCATACATGGCTACACTCCATACAAATACTTTCAGAAACGACTTCCTGACACTTAAATCTATACTCGATGTTAACAAATTTCTCTTCTTCAGTAATGCTTTCCTTGCCATTGCCAGTGTACATTTTATATCTTCTCTACTTCAACCATCATCAGTTATTTTGCTCCCCAAATAGCAAAACTCCTTTACTACATTGTGTCTCATTTCCTAATCTAATTCCCTCAGCATCACCCGACTTAATTCGACTGCATTCCATTATTCTCATTTTGCATTTATTGATGTTCATCTTATATCCTCCTTTCAAGACACTGTCCATTCCGTTCAACTGCTCTTCCAAGTCCTCTGCTGTCTCTGACAGAATTACAATGTCATTGGCGAATCTCAAAGTTTTTATTTCTTCTCCATGGATCTTAATACCTACTCCGAATTTTTCTTGTGTTTTCTTCATTGCTTGCTCAATATACAGATTGAATAATATCGGGGAGAGGCTACAACCCTGTCTCACTCCCTTCCCAACCACTGCTTCCCTTTCATGCCCCTCGACTCTTATAACTGCCATCTGGTTTCTGTACAAATTGTAAATAGCCTTTCGCTCCCTGTATTTTACCCTGCCACCTTCAGAATTTGAAAGAGAATCTCATAGTGAAGTTGAAATATAGTTCCTGCAAATTACTATGGGTAGAGGCTATACTCAACAGCTGTACCAAAATAATAGTTGGCTCCTCCTACTGACCCTCCGACTCACATGATAGAATAGCTGAACAGTTCAAAGAAAACATGAATCTCATTACAAATAAGTACCCCACATCACACAGTTATAATTGGACTCTTCATCTACCCTCGATTTGCTGGCGAAAGTGCATGTTCAGAACCAGTGGTAGACTGAAAACATCTTTTGAAATTGTACTAAATGCTTTCTCTGAGAATTACTTTGAACAATTAGTTCATGAGCCCACACAGACTGTAGATGGTTGCAAAAACACACACAAGGTCACTGTAGCGAGGCTCAAAACCATATCAACCAAAACCACTAAAAATAAACGCAAAATATATCTATTTAAAACAGCAGATAAAAATTTGCGTGATGCCTTCCTAAGTGTGTGTCTCCATTCCTTCCAAGCTAATTATGTAAGACCAGATATGGCTCAGATTCAAAGATACAGTATCGACAACAATAGATAGATTCATACCGTATAAGTTAATAAGAGATGAGACTGATCCACCATGGTACACAAAACGCATCAGAACACTGTTGCAGAAGCAGTGAAAAAAGAGTGCCAAATTCACAAGAACACAAAATCCCCGAGCCTGGGTAAGTTTCACAGAAGCTTGAAATTTAGTGCGGACGTCAATGCGAGGTGCTTTTTTCTCCACAATGAAACATTGTCTCAAAATATGGTAAAAAACCCAAAGAGATTCTGTTCGTATGTAAAGTACACAAGTGGCAAAAAGCAGTCAATACAGTCACTGCGGGGTGGCGATGGAAATGTTACCGATGATGGTGCCACTAAAGCGGAGTTACTAAATACAGTTTTCCGTAATTCCTTCACAAAAAAAGACGAAGTAAATATTTCAGAATTTGAAACCAGAAGAGCTGTTAGCATGAGTGACATAAAAGTAGATATCTTAGGTGTTGGAAAACAACTCAGATCACTTAAAGCAAGTCTTCTGGTCCAGATGGTATACCAGTCAGGTTCCTTTCAGAGCATGCAGACACAATAGTGCCTTTCTTAGCAATCATGTACAACCACTCACTTGACAAAAAGTCTGTTCCTGAAGACTGAAAAGTTGCACAGGTCACACCAATATTCAAAAAAGGAAATGGAGTAACCCATTGAATTACAAACCCATATCACTGACCTCAATTTGCAGTAGGATTTTGGAGCATATACTGTACTCGAACATTATGAATCACCTTGAAGAAAATGACTTACTGATACATAACCAACACGGATTCAGAAAATATCGTTCTTGTGCAACACAGCCAGCTCTTTATTCCCATCAATTAATGAGTGCTGTCGACAAGGGATCTCAGATTGATTTCATATTCGTAGATTTCCAGAAGGCTTTTGATACCGTTCCTCACAAGCGACTATTAATCAAATTGCATGCACATGGAGTATTGTCTCAGTTGTGTGAGTGGATTCATGATTTCCTCTCTGACAGGTCACAGTTCGTAGTGGTACAGAGTAAATCATCGGGTAGAACAGAAGTGATATCTGGTGTTCCACAAGGTAGTGTCATAGGCCCTCCGCTGTTACTGATTTACATAAATGATCTAGGTGATAATCTGAGCAGCCCCCTTAGATTGTTTGCAGATGACGCTGTAATTTACCATCTAGTACAATTCCAATTACAAAATGATCTAGAGAGAATTTTTGTATGGTGTGAAAAGTGGCAATTGGCACTAAACAAAGAAAAGTGCAAGGTCATCCACATGGGTATTAAAAAGAAATCTGATAAATTTAGGGTATGCGATAAATCGCACAAATCTAAGGGTTGTCAATTTGACTAAATACCTAGGAATTACAATTACGAGCAACTTAAATTTGAAAGACCGCTTAGATAATATTGTGAGGAAGGCGAAACAGAGTGTGCTTTGTTGGCAGAACACTTAGAAGATGCAACAAACCTGCTAAAGAGACAGCCTACATTACAGTTGTCCGTCCTCTGCTGGAATATTGCTGCACGGTGTGGGATCCTTACCAGGTAGGAATGAAGGAGGACATCGAAAAAGTGCAAATGAGGACAGCTCATCTCGTGTTATCGCACAGTATGGGTGAGATTGTCCCTGATATGATACGTGAGTTGGGGTGGCAGTCACTGAAACAAAGGCTGTTTTCTTTTACCAAGACCTATTTATGAAATTTCAATCACCAACTTTCTCTTCCGAATGGGAAAATATTTTGTTGACACCCACCTACCTAGGGAGAAAGATCATCGTAATAAAATAATCAGAGCTCGAATGGAAAGATTTAGGTGTTCCTTTTTCACACACGCCATTCGAGAGTGGGATGGTTGAGAAGTAGTATGAAAATGGTTCGATGAACCCTCTACCAGGTACTTAAGTGTGTATTGCATAGTAACCATAGATGCAGATGTAGATAGGTTTCTGAAAAATTTTGAAGTTAGCTGTAGGCAGGTCATGGCTTCAGAATATTAAAATTTACCTTAATTACATAAAATTCGTGATAAGATCACAAGTCGTATTATACATTTTGAGAGCAGGTTCTCATCTTTGAGCAAAATACTGTAACAACATTTTTTTAAACATTAGATGTTCTTTTTGTGATGGCAGGCAGACAGTAAAGGAAAGGCAGTAAAGTATGATAAATACTGTAGTGAGCTGACAGTAACTGGGACCAACAGTTATTTCTCGGCTGTCACCAAGTTGTGTCAAAGAATGCAAGAGTGACAGCTTAGATGTTGGAAGAAACTTTGAACATCTGTTGACTGTGTTAATACTATTCAGGAAATGTTAAAGCACTTGCAGAATAACTAACTTCAGTGTTACACTACTGGTCTTCTACGGATTGTAGTGTGGAATGTCAGATCCCTTAATCAGGCAGGTAGGTTAGAAAATTTAAAAAGGGAAATGGATAGGTTAAAATTAGTTCGGTGGCAGGAGGAACAAGACTTCTGGTCATATGAATACAGGGTTATAAATACAAAATCAAATAGGGTTAATGCAGGAGTAGGTTTAATAACGAATAAAAAAAATTGGCGTATGGGTAAGCTACCACAAACAGCATAGTGAACGTATTATCGTAGCCAAGACAGACACGAAGCCCACGCCTACTACAGTAGTACAAGTTTATATGCCAACTAGCTCTGCAGATAACGAAGAAATTGATGAAATGTATGATGAGATAAAAGAAATTCTTCAGGTAGTGAAGGGAGATGAAAATTTAATAGTCTTGGGTGGCTGGAATTCAAGAGTAGGAAAAGGAAGAGAAGGAAATGTAGTAGGTGAATATGGAATGAGAGTAAGGAATGAAAGACGAAGCCGTCTGGTAGAGTTTTGCACAGAGCATACCCTAATCATAGTTAACACTTGGTTTAAGAATCATAGGAAGAAGGTTGTATACATGGAAGAATCCTGAAGATACTAGAAG
Source organism: Schistocerca gregaria (assembly GCF_023897955.1). Lineage (NCBI taxonomy): Eukaryota > Metazoa > Arthropoda > Insecta > Orthoptera > Acrididae > Schistocerca > Schistocerca gregaria. The sequence continues at coordinate 174,240,333 of NC_064922.1, read as the reverse complement.
GTATCAGATAGATTATATAATGGTAAGACAGAGATTTAGGAACCAGGTTTTAAATTGTAAGACATTTCCAGGGGCAGGTGTGGACTATGACCACAATCTATTGGTTATGAACTGTAGATTAAAACTGAAGAAATTGCAAAAAGGTGGGAATTTAAGGAGATGGGACCTGGATAAACTGAAAGAACCAGAGGTTGTACAGAGTTTCAAGGAGAGCATAAGGGAACAATTGACAGGAATGGGGGAAAGAAATACAGTAGAAGAAGAATGGGTAGCTTTGAGGGATGAAATGGTGAAGGCAGCAGAGGATCAAATAGGTAAGAAGACGAGGGCTAGTAGAAACCCTTGGGTAACAGGAGAAATATTGAATTTAATTGATGAAAGGAGAAAATATAAAAATGCAGTAAATGAAGCAGGCAAAAAGGAATACAAACGTCTCAAAAATGAGATCGACAGGAAGTGCAAAATGGCTAAGCAGGGATGGCTAGAGGACAAATGTAAGGATGTAGAGGCTTATCTCACTAGGGGTAAGATAGATACTGCCTACAGGAAAATTAAAGAGGCCTTTGGAGAAAAGAGAACCACTTGTATGAACATCAAGAGCTCAGATGGAAACCCAGTTCTAAGCAAAGAAGGGAAAGCAGAAAGGTGGAAGGAGTATATAGAGGGTCTATACAAGGGCGATGTACTTGACGACAATATTATGGAAATGGAAGAGGATGTGGATGAAGATGAAATGGGAGATACGATACTGTGTGAAGAGTTTGACAGAGCACTGAAAGATCTGAGTCAAAACAAGGCCCCCGGAGTAGACAACATTCCATTGGAACTACTGACAGCCTTGGAAGAGCCAGTCCTGACAAAACTCTACCATCTGGTGAGCAAGATGTATGAGACAGGCGAAATACCCTCAAACTTCAAGAAGAAAATAATAATTCCAACCCAAAGAAAGCAGGTGTTGACAGATGTGAAAATTACCGAACTATCAGTTTAATAAGTCACAGCTGCAAAATACTAACGCGAATTCTTTAAAGACGAATGGGAAAAGTGGTAGAAGCCGACATCGGGGAAGATCAGTTTGGATTACATAGAAACACTGGAACACGTGAGGCAATACTGACCCTACAACTTATCTTAGAAGCTAGATTAAGGAAAGGCCAACCTATGTTTCTAGCATTTGTAGACTTGGAGAAAGCTTTTGACAATGTTGATTGGAATACTCTCTTTCACATTCTGAAGGTGGCAGGGGCAAAATACAGAGAGAGAAAGGCTATTTACAATTAGTACAGAAACCAGATGGCAGGTATAAGAGTCGAGGGGCATGAAAGGAAAGCAGTGGTTGGGAAGGGAGTGAGACAGGGTTGTAGCCTCTCCTCGATGTTATTCAATCTGTATATTGTGCAAGCAATAAAGGAAACAAAGGAAAATTTCAGAGTAGATATTAAAATCCATGGAGAAGAAATAAAAACTTTGAGGTTCGCCGATGACATTGTAATTCTGTCAGAGACAGCAAAGGACTTGGAAGAGCAGTTGAACGGAATGGACAGTGTCTTGAAAGGAGGGTATAAGATGAACATCAACAAAAGTAAAATGAGGATAATGGAATGTAGTCGAATTAAGTCGGGTGATGCTGAGGGAATTAGATTTGGAAATGAGACACTTAAAGCAGTATAGGAGTTTTCCTATTTGGGGAGTAAAATAACTGATGATGGTTGAAGTAGAGAAGATATAAAATGTAGACTGGCAATGGCAAGGAAAGCGTTACTGAAAAAGAAAAATTTGTTAACATCGAGTATAGATTTAAATGTCAGGAAGTCATTTCTGAAAGTATTTGTATGGAATGTAGCCATGTATGGAAGTGAAATGTGGACGATAAATAGCTTAAACAAGAAGAGAATAGAAGCTTTCGAAGTGTGTTGCTACAGAAGAATGCTGAAGATTAGATGGGTAGATCACATAACTAATGAGGAGGTATTGAATAGAATTGGGGAGAAGAGGAGCTTGTGGCACAACTTGACTAGAAGAAGTGATTGGTTGGTAGGACATGTTCTGAGACATCGAGGGATCACCAATTTAATATTGGAGGGAAGCATGGAGGGTAAAAATCGTAGAGGGAGATCAAGAGATGAATACACTAAGCAGATTCAGAAGGATGTAGGCTGCAGTAGGTATTGGGAGATGAAGAAGCTTGCACAGGATAGAGTAGCGTGGACAGCTACATCAAACCAGTCTCAGGACTGAAGACTACAGCAACAACAACAACAACAACTTGTTTTAATTTTTATATAACCTATAGGTGATTTCCTCGCCTATGAGCAGTAAACTCAATAAAATTTCAAAAAGCTTCTATGTTGCCATGGTACTGTAATGTTGAAATTTTGTGCTGAGTAATAAATCACTCAGACTGGTCCTGTTTTGAGTAAATTGAGACTCGTGTACCTGTGGTACTGACTTGTTGAATTGACGACGACGACGTGCTACGATACACTATTCCAGCAGTGTACATACAGAATCAAAGCTCGAAAACCAGTTTTTGTTGTTGAACCACATCCACAAAGCTGTTCGTTGTTGATCCACAGTTGCTATTAATTGTTTTAATTATTCCATGCTGCACACAACAGGTTAATTTTTATTTTTGTCCTCTCACATGTTTGTCTCCGGCCACTTCCAAGTACCTAGATACATTTGTGAGTTCTTTCTATATTCACAAATTCAATAAACACATTCTTTGTGTCAGTGTAGTATTTGCATAGATGCTCTGTAACACCACCTTATACAGAATTGGCATTATTTGTCATCACAGATCTTTCTATCATCTAACAGATAAGTAGTGTACTTGAAAATAGTGTAAAGCTAAATTGTACAGTAGTGTGAAAATAAACATTAAATTTCTGGGCAGCATGGAGTCATAAACAAAAAAAAATGCACCAAGGTTTAATGTGTCTATAAGGGTGTTTCATTTCTTGTAGCAACTCCTGTGGAATACATACATTTTAAAAGCAGTTTTCTTTCAACAGTTAGGTGAACTGTTTGGTTAGTTACTTTTTTTTTTTTTTTTTAATTACGTGATTGGTTTAGGCTGATGCTATCAATACTATCACCACCACTTGACTTAACATTTCAGTCCGTTAATTACAAGAATTTTCCTGTCGGGGTATCAATGGAGAAGTTCCAGATTTCATTAGTTCCCTCATGAACCTCACGTACTCTAGTGAAAAAAGGAGTATTACTGTTTCCACCATCAGTGCCCTATTCGCCCATTACTACTAATAGCGAATAGTGCACAGGATGGTGTATTGCTAATTATATTTGTGAGATGTTCAGTTTGAAATGGTTTGATTGTAGGAGGATTGCAGCACCAAAGTCGTACACAAGGTGGCCACATACCACCAGTTACTCCTATATTTACTAAGTCATTTGTCTGTGTTTAAAATTCATCATGCCGTGTTGACTTGGAAAGAGAAAAAGTACCTGACTGAAAACATAAAGTTATTAACTGAATGCATATTTTTAAATTGCTTATGTAATGTATGTTAATTCCTCAACCTTTCTCTTATTGTCAAAAATAGCATTATTGTGTGAGAGAGCTGAAACGTGCATTTGCATGCACGCGAGATGTGCACATACAACTTCTTCAAATTGTGTAATCAAAGTTGTTATTCAAATTGTTTTTCAGGAGCTGAACTTCAATTTTCATACAATTATTCTTCCAGAAGCATTAAAGACAATTCAAACAGAAGACCCAACTGTTCTGAACATGATATGTGAGCTAAATGACATTATTGCTAGTGTGGGCATTCCTCTGCATGATATATTAGCACAGCTGGAGATACATCTTCGTTACATAATAATGGAAATGGATGTGAGTAATGCAACCGCGTATTCTAGTTGTTATGCCTGCTTATTTTGATTTACAGTTAGGTCTCCAATATAATAGAATTGTTAAAATAACTGGAAATATTATTATATTACATGGCTTTTGTTTCCATTTGTTGAAAAGTCAGTATGTGATGATCTATGTGTTGCAAGGTTGTCTGTAATGGACTTATCGCTGTCAAGATTTGTTTATTAACTATATTACATATTGTGTTCTTAATATCGTGATTCAAGATAAGTTATTTTACAGTCTCCACATGGTGTATCTCGGGAGCTTGTGGCACAGTTGCGGGCAAGGTTTGAGGGGATGCTTCTACGTCCAGCAAATATGGCGCAGCCATCTGTATTGGAGGCCAATAATGAAGATGCTCTTGCACCCGGCCTCATGCTGCTAATGGGTTTCAATGGACTGTTTGAGAAATTACAACTTGATGGAAATGCCTTAGTTGCTACATTGGAAACATTGGATACCCCTGTATCCTGGCGAAAGGTGGATCAGATTAGAGATGCAAAAGCTATGTCTGTAAGTAACAATCTTGATTCACTCTGTTGTTAATAGTCTGCATAGTACAAGATGACTACAGATTATTGAAGTGGTTACACTAATGTACATAGTCATATTTTATTTTTGTTTATTATCATACAGAAGGTGAGTTTTGTTGGAAAATGCTCAGTTTTCCCCCCATTGCTGAATCTGCATATATAGTTTAAAAAAAAAAATAAAATAAAAAAAAGCCCACGGATTTAAGTGAGGGGAATGTTAAGGTTCCTGTCAGCTATTTGTTGTCAGTCATCATTTCAAGTTTCTCAGATTTCTAGTTACAAATTCACGGTTATATAGACAAAAGTGGAACTACATCCTGTTGATAGAAAAAGTCCTCACACTCAACTTCAACTGTGGTATAAACCAGTTTGCCAGCATTTGCAGATACATATGTGCTATAATTGTCTATTTCAGGAAAAAATAGGTCATCAATTTTGATCTGTGAAGTTGTTCAGAATACAGTAACTTATGATGTATCACAAATGTGTTGCTTTTTCTGTGTCCATGATTTGTACTTCGTGTACTGTCAAGACCCTTTAAAAAGGTTGCTAAGACAAGCACCTTGTGAAAAGTACTCTGTTTTGGGTGCTGTGGTATGAGTTAGCAAACTCTGCCTTTTTTGTTGTCAAGGCTGGACTACTATTAACACATTGTATGTGTACACTTTGTGTTGCCCCATGTAGGTGTGCACTAGCAAGTGAAGTGAAATAATTTCAGTGTGCCTCTCAGTTGCTCAATGGCTCTCCTGATTGGTGAGTATTGATCTAGACATATACATATTTTATTGCAGATGGTGAGGTTCCTACCAAAACTGTCCCTTTCAAGTTCTTCCACAGTGTTAGTTATAGAATATTCAATTTTTGTTTTCCGTGTCCGTAAAGTTCTTTCTGCTGTGAAGAAAACTCAGTTGCAAGAACTCTACCATTTCTTCAATCATTTTTAGGCATCTTACTGACCTTCTCTTACAGAAGTATTTTGTGACTGTAAGTGGAGCTGGTGCTCTTTGTAGCTGCATAAAACCTCACTCTGAAGTACCACTGCAGTATTATAAAAGGCTGAAATAAATCAAACTGTGGCATAAAATACATTCCCAGTACCCAACTCTTTCTTTACTAAATGTTTCAGAATTAAAGGGGACCAATCACTGAAAAGCAGAAGCATTGAATTATCAATAGGCACACACAAAAGAAAACAATCTTGCTAACTTTCAGTTATTCTTTGAACACACACACACACACACACACACACACACACACACACACACACACACAAATAAATTATTCTGTATCCATAAGACAACTATTTTTAAGAGCATACCGTTCCATAAACAGCTCTAATGCAGTGAGCAGTAAACATAAAGAAGAATTTTTGTACTGCAGGTGGCTGTTCAATCTAGTCACCAAATCCAGCTTCTGTGCACATTGCTTTGGTGTGCTTTGTTTCTATCTTGACTGTGTTCTGCCATTGAAATATATGAAGAAAATGTAAATCAGTTACAAACTACAGTGTGCACACACTTTATTCAACATGTAAACATCACTACAGATATTTGGATTTAGGTTGTGACATGTTCGATGTCCATGCCATCATTGCAATTAGTGACATTCTACATGACCCACTGAAGCATTGGAACGTCAATGCTGTCGATGACTTTCTGAATGGCTGTTTTCAGCTCAGCAATGGTTTTGGGGTTATTGATTTACACCTTATCTTCAATATAGCCTCACAAAAAGGAGTCACGTGAGTTCAGATCCGGAGAATATAGCAGCCAATCAATTCCACAATACAATCCCCAAAGTGCTCCTCCAGGACATTGAACTCTCTCCTGCTTCGATGGGGTTGAGACCCGTCTTGCATGAACCACGTCTTGTCTCAATCAGGGTCACTTTGAATAATGGGGATAAAATCATCTTTCAAAACCTTCACGTACCATCTGGTAGTCACCGTGCCATCAAGAAATATCACACCGATTATTCCATGACTGGAGATGGCATAGCACGCCACACCGTCACTGTTGAGGGTTGAAGAGACTTCTCGATCGCAAAATGTGGATTCTCAGTCCCCCAATTTACAAATTTTGCTTATCGATGAATGCACCCAAATGAAAGTCACTAAACCAAACAAGGCATGTACACATGCACATACACATAATAATTTCCATCATGCCCCATGGTCAAATGTGCAGTTTGAACATCCTAATGCAGTGTTCAAAAGTTAAAACAAATTCAATAATTGTCACCCTGTAGGTTCTTTCTTTCATGTAAGGAAGTACACTAGACAGATCCAATATATTTTCAAATAAAATTACTTGTTGTATATTATCTGTCTTTACCGCAGTGTGTGGCTGTACTTTTATTATTTGGTCATTTAGAAATAATGAGATGAAGCATGAATGTTATCTTTTGCAGGCCCCTGTGTTTAAAGAACAGGCACGTGCCGTGCTGGAAGACGTGTTTCTGGTGAAACGTTTGCAGACTATGCAAGAGTTCTTTTCACTGTGTGGCCAGACAACTGCTAATGGTGGTAGCATGCCACACGATGACGATTGTCTCAGCAAACCTGTTCGTCGCTTCACTGCGGACTATGTAGGACGACAACTTCTTGGAGTTGCATCTCAGACATTGGCAATAACATTATGCCTATTGCTTCAGCGTATTGGTCTCAACGTATCAGGTAAGAATTAACATTTACAGTATGATGAAATGATTATCTCTTTGAATGCTTTCAGTGTTATGTGCTTGCTGAAATATTAGCATATGGCTTTCAGGAGCTGTAAAAAGAAGTTAATGTGTGTCTTTCATGTTTTTATTCTTCATTAAGTGAAACAGATGGGAGAGGGCTCAGAAAAGAATCATTTTACAGCAGTAACTCTCAAACTTTAAGCTCTGTCTTTGTTCTCCAGAAATGGTGCAGATAAGGGAATTGGAAGAGGATTTGTGACACTATTGAGGGGTCAAAATAGAGAATATGTCACGTGTAATGTGTAAGGCAAAAGGGGAAAAAAGAAAGCAGTGAAGAACTAATGACAATAGAGTGTAGTTTCCATTATTCTACTAGTTAAAAGTAACTTGACATATGCAGTTTCAAAAAATATAGATGAAAAGATTGGGAGTTGAAAAATAAGTCAATATAAGACTTTAAAACAAGAGAATCAACAAAGAAATTATTGTTCTTTGATGTAGCTTTCTTCTTTGAGAAACATTTTTTCCAGTTAAATTCATATGTGAAATCTTCCATGGATAGTTTTTAATGTAAGCCTGCCTATTGGGGAGTCACTATTTACATGAGACTGCTGCCAGAAATGTTTGGTAAATGAGGCATCCTTGCATATTCTGATGCAACTTTATGTCAAAAATTATCTGTGCGTTATTGGAAATGACTTGTCAGTCAAAAGCAGTTTATTTCATATGAACAGTTAACTGCAATAGATTTTGGAAGGGGATGTCCTGCTTCTAGAATATACTGTGTAGTATCCACACATCACAAATCTCCCTAACAAGGAGATACTGAAGTGTGTTAAAAAGAGGGTCATTGATCCAAATCCAGGAGAACATGAATGTGATAGAAAATGGTGCAGATATCATCTCTGCTTATTCCCCAATGATGAAGCATAGTTTCATTGATAGCAGCTATTTTTGGACACTGAGAAGGTCATCCTAAAGAATATTTATATTGTGTCTGAATTTCTGAACTGATGAAAAAAATTGTCCATTAAAGGGGGAGAATTTCTACGTTTACATAGAGGTTACAAAACTCATGGGATAGTGATATGCGCATATTCAGGTGGCAGTAGTGTCATTCACACAAAATATAAAAAAGCAGTGATCAGAGCTGTTATTTGTACCCAGGTGGTTCATGTGAAACAATATCTGACGTGATTAAAGGTTCACAGTGAGGACTAACAGACTTTGCATGCGGAATGGTAGTTGGAGTTACATGTGTAGGACATTCCATTTAGGAAACTGTTAGTGAATTTAATATTTTGGGATCCACAGTCTCAAGAGTGTGCCAAGAACACCAAATTTCAGACATTACCCCTCACCATGGACAACTTGGTGGCCAACGGACATCACTTAATGACCAAGAGCAGAGATACTTGTGTAGAGCTGTCAGTGCCAACAGACAAGCAGCACTGAATGAATTAACTGCAGAAGTCAATATTGGATGTACAACAAACATATCTGTTAGGACAGTGTAGCAGAATTTGGCATTAATGGGCTATCGCAGCAGACATTCTATGCTAGTGACTTTGCTAACAACATGACGATGGCCTGCAGCATTCCACCTGGGCTTGTGACTGCATCAGGGACCCCTAGACGACTGGAAAACCACAGACTGGTCAGATGAGTCCCCATTTCAGTTGGTAAGACCCATAGTAGGGTTTGAGTGTGTTACAGACCCCTCAAAGCCATGGACCCAGGTTGTCAACAAGGCACTGTGCAAACAGGTGGTGGCTCCATAATGGTGTGGGCTGTGTTTACATGGAACTGACTGGATCATCTGCGTTGACTGGAAATGTTTGTGTTCAGCTACTTGGAGACCATTTACAGGCATTCATAGACTGAATGCCACAATGGTTCATAGTTGATTTGAAGAAAACCTTGGACAGTTTGAGTGAATGATTTGGCCACCCAAATTGCCTTATATGAATCCCATCAAAGTATCATTGGACATAATTGAGAGGTCAATTTGTGCACAAAATCCTGCACCAGCAACACTTTACGCAATTATGGACAGCTATAAAGTCAGTATGGCTCATTATTTATGCTGGGGACCACTAACAACTTGGCGACTCCACACAACATAGAATTGCTGCTCTACACCAGGAAAAAGGAGGTTCAACATGATATTAGGAGGTACCCCACGACTTCCATTACCTCATTGTAATTTCTGAGTTTATTGATTTATATTAAAATGAATAAATGATGCAGGAACATGTTTTCATTTGAACACAATGACAAAAAGTAGGTGAAGATTAGGTGAACATAACAGAAGTAGGCCTTTTATAGAGGTCACACGTCCTTGAAACATACGAGGGTTGGAACTTAAATAGTGGCAACTATTTATTCGCAACCGATACAAAAGAGTTACACATTTGAACCTGTTACTGTCCTTCAAAGTAATCCCCAGTGTTGTGTAGAACCCATTGCCATTGATGTGGAAGATGTAGTATACCGCTAGCAGAGCCTGTTCTGTTAATGGTGCGAATGGAGTGGTATACTGCCTGTCAAATTTCTGGAACAGTTCTGAAGTGAATGCCACAAAGTGGTTCCTTCATCTTTGGAATCAAATAAAAGGTTGTGCAGAAAGTTTTACTGCTTCTTTCGCAAAGCTGTTTGCAGGGGGTGCTCCAAAAATTAACAGTGATATGACTTAAGTCCTTGTGACTTTGATTTGATTCCAAAGATGAAGGAACCACTTCATGGCATTCACTTCAGAACTGTTCCAGAGATTAGACAGGCAGTAGACCGCTCCATTCGCACCATCACCAGAACAGGCTCTGCTAATAGTATACTATGCCTTCCACATCACTGGCAACGGGTTCTACACAATTCTGGTGACTACTTTGAAGGACAGTAACAGGTGCAAACATGTAGCTCTATTGTATCAGTTGTGAATAAATAGTTGCCACTATTTAAATTCCAACCCTCATACATTGCCAGATTTGATTGACTAGTCTCAACTTTTTTTATATAATACTTAAATGTGTATATGAATGCATTAGCATACTGTTTGTTTCAAATTATTTATGAATGTTTAAGTAAGCACTGAAACCAGCTCAGTTTATTTCTTTTCTCATGTTACGTACGTTTTTAACTGTTGAGACCAGAAGGAAATGATGATGATGATGATGATGATGATGATGATGATGATGATGATGATGTGTTCGTTCACCAGGTGAAGTGGAGCAACGGGACATTGGAGCAGAGAGCAAAGTGTCATTGGAGGAGCTGTGTCGCAAGGCTGTGGAAGCTGCTCTGAAAAGAGGTTTGGTGGGAGGTAACACACTAGCCCAGGCATCGAGTTTAACAAGTTCACTGGAGGCAGCTTGGCGGCGGCGGGAAGTTGCCAGACATTTGCAGCGCGACATCGAGGCAAGAAGGTCAACGCTGCGCAGGCTGCAGTTGCAGGCTACGGCACATGCTTGGCTGCACGAAGATGCACTTGCTCAGACATCACCACAGCTAAGTTAGTATCATTCATTTTTTGTGTAGCTGAATTTGTCATGTACTCAGTGTATGGTTCAGATGTTACATGCCAGATTATGGATCCAAAAGTATGATGTTTGACCCTCAGTTAATAATATTTCTTTTAATCTGTCACTTATTGCATATTTTATCTGAGTGACTGTTCGTTAATGTGAAAAATTCTGAGTTATACTAGGGTTTGGAGAGCCTGCTTTAAAATATAGTTCTCCGTACAATTGGATTAGTCAGTCAGTTCAAAGATAGGAGAAAGACATTGGCATACTACCTTCAATAGAACTGTACACAAACACTGTAGTATTCAACCCAATGTTCAGGTTAATGACAGCCTTACCTTTATACTCATAAATGTGGTATTGTTACCTGCATCATTCAAATAATCAATTCAAGCTCAAGTTAAATCTCATAGAACTGAGAACATACACTTTGTTTATATGTTACGAATTGAGTAGTTACCATGCTAGCAAGTTTCAAATTATTAACAGTGTTAGTTTAACTTCCTGCTACTCAACTTTAAATTGCAAAGTGTGGGGTTAGTGTGGCACTGAGTGGAGTGACACAGCAGGAAATTGCAGGCTTCAATCATAAGAAGATGACAGAAAGACATCACCTAAGAGACGTATTATTAAAACCAATCATCATTCAAATATATTGAGAAAAAATACTAAAATGTTAATAACTGTGCCAGAATTACCTTTCTCCATTAAAGCAGTAAGCTTTGATCATCATCTCACACGAATTAGTTAAACCCTATAGTCGAAAGTAGGGAGATTAGTAACATCACATGGAACATGTATCACAAATAATTTCCACTCTCCAGTAGGTGGTGTGTTAATAGCAACGAGCAAAAGCATAAGGTCTAGCAAGGGTATAAATTAATCAAACTGTGATCACATGTGGATGAAAACAAACATCAATGAACTCCTTTTAATAATCAGATTTCATACTTTCTTGAAGATTGACACATTAGTCAAACAGTAATTTGAAAACAGGAATACATCATTTCCTGGCTGCACTTTTGTTCTCACTGAATGGCTACTGTGTGCAACAGTCTGCTTGTGATATCCAGAGGAAGTTGGATTTTGTTCAGTCGGATCAGGGTGGGCAGTATTTGTTTGGAGTGTAGCCATGTATGGAAGTGAAACATGGACGATAACTAGTTTGGACAAGAAGAGAATAGAAGCTTTCGAAATGTGGTGCTACAGGAGAATGCTGAAGATAAGGTGGATAGATCACATAACTAATGAGGAGGTACTGAACAGGATTGGGGAGAAGAGAAGTTTGTGGCACAACTTGACTAGAAGAAGGGATCAGTTGTTAGGACATGTTTTGAGGCATCAATGGATCACAAATTTAGCATTGGAGGGCAGCGTGGAGGGTAAAAATCGTAGAGGGAGACCAAGAGATGAAGACACTAGGCAGATTCAGAAGGATGTAGGTTGCAGTAGGTACTGGGAGATGAAGAAGCTTGCACAGGATAGAGTAGCATGGAGAGCTGCATCAAACCAGTCTCAGGACTGAAGACGACGACGACAACAACAACAACATAAAAATCTTAAGAGAAGGTGAAGGCATGTTACTGTTTATGTGCTGAATAGGCATAAGAATATCAATCTCATGTCCAGTGGTTAGCTAAGAATAAATATGATGTAAACATTACAACATGTATGTTTCACATTTGCTGGAATTTCATTGGGTTGTGCTTCACGTGGAGCAGAAGGCTAGCTATCTTGAGTACAGTCAAGTATGATTGTAAGGACAGTCGTCATACAGTGTATTATGTGCAGGTTGAGTCAATGATAATACAGGGTAACAGCTTTACCAGTGCATTTAACTTGGATGGCACTGGTCCAACTAACCTGCAGTGACGTGAATAGTTGCAGTTAAGACATAAGAGATTAGCAGGGAAACATTATAGCTTCGAATGTCATTCAGTTTTTAAACAGAATGGAATAATGTATGACAAAATGCTGGCAATATGCTTCTTAGGGGACTGGATGGAAAACATAATATGCTTTCGTTCATAACTACATAGTATTGTAAATAGTAATGGAAGTGATGAAAATGCCTAAATTAAACACAGGGTAATTTTTCTGTGTGAACTATGTTGATGGAAAAGTGTATTGTGGGGATTTCACTGTTTTAATTAAATACTGAGGGTCAAACAATGAAGAATCCAGGATGGAATGTAGCAATATTATGAAAAGGAAAATTGCTACTCATCATATAACAGAGATGTTGATTCGCAGATAGGCCCAACAAAAAGACTGTCAAGATTAAGATTTCAGCCAACAAAGCCTTTGTCAAAAATAGACAGCACACACACACACACACTCACCCAAACACAGCTCGCACACACGACTGCAGTCTCTGGCAGCTGAAGCCATGTGTGGCATTACTGCAGTACTGTGTTCCATTTGTATGAGGTGTGTGTGTGTGTGTGTGTGTGTGTGTGTGTGTGTGTGTGTGTGTGTGTGTGTATTTTTGATAAGGGCCTTGTTGGCTGAAAGTTTAATTGTGACAGTCTGTTTGTTGTGCCTATCTGCATCTCCGCTATATGATGAGTAGCAACATTCCTTTCCATAATATTGCTAAATACTGAAGGTATTATTTACAGTCAGCTGTCTGGTAATCTCTGAACTCCTTCCATATCCGAATCCAAGAAATACATTTCAGTACTAAAACTATTATCTGTTACATTGATAATGAGTCAGTCAACAACGGAATCCACCAAGCTACCCAAGTGACAGATTTTCTTCCCTTCTTTTGACGTACCTTTCTGCTTCCTGCCTGCATTTGTCAGTGAGTTGTGACATAGCTTCATGCATTAGTTGAAGTACGTCTGGCAGCTTAAATGTCGTGATATTACTTGTGACAGATCCCTTATTTTGGCTCCAGATCAGTTCTGTTTGGGTCATATTCCACTGGTACAGTGGCAACTGTAAAATTGTAGCATCCGCATGGCATTCTCAGTGCCGTGAAAATTTTTTCCATTTTTCTACAATTCTTATTATTCTGGCTCGTGAAAGACCACATCTGTGGTATAAAACAATGGATATAGTTCAAATAAAGAGTATTTGATTTTTCATTTTTTTCCTAAAATGGAATGTTGTTTTCTTAATTTAAACAATCTTTATAAAAAGCTTTCATAAAATATTGATAATTAAGAACTTGAGAAGATCAATGTTGGGTTTGAACCATTGATCAATGGAATGTACCACATTCCAGTTGTATAACAATGCCGACTGAGCTATGTGTATCCTGTTATGAAAGCTCCTTCACTTTAGCAAAAACTGTTCTCTGGAAAACTTCAAAACCAATATTTTTTCTGTAAACTTGTGAAAAAGTTGAGAATAACCTTTTTCTTGCCTTTCTTTTAATGGTATTCCACGTGCATTTTTCACCACAGAGCAGCGAGCAGCATCAGCCATGTTCACACTGCCTCTTAACAGTGCGACAAGCAAAGCACAACAGTACAAAGAGTGTGACTGTACATGATTTTTTAAGTAAAAGCTACTTGGCTACAGCATTATTAAGATAAGCTTTATGGCTGTGTTGATGGCTAATACATGAGGAGGACCTACTTCCGAGAGCAAAATACCCCAGTGTATGTCTGCTAAAGCTGCTGACCAGTCATTACATTTGTGTTTGTCAAAGTGGGATTGGTAAAGTGTAATAGAAGTCAATAAATTCCACTTGTTTCCAAGGAAATTAGAGTATGATGTTTTTGTGACTTTCTCTTTATCAGCTTCAACCTATTATCCTGTTTCGTGTTTGTAGAGATTGTAGATTGAAGTTGCTGTGAGCCAGCTGAAGGTGATGTATGAACTGTTAGCAGTATACATACTCCAGTCTACCCAATTGTCAGATCTAAGAATCATTCAAAGAGTAATTACCCAAGTACAGGGCTCAGAATTATGGACTTTGCTGTAGTGAGAACTTTTAACTGTTTCTTGTGGCTCAAACCAAGTCTGGTGACCCTTATTTAGATTCATTTCATTGTCTAGCTGTGCAAAGGATTTATCCAGAGCTGCTAATAAACATTTCTGAGTAAATTGCAGAGCATTGTCACATAATGTGTCTTGTATACTACCTGTAGCAAAGAGTGCATGAATTCTGACCTTGGCTGGGAGTGGAGTTTCACACAATGATATGGAAGCTCCAAGAATAGACAAAAGGAATGTCTCACATTCCGGGTGATGTAGAGGTACACTGGTCATACTGCAGAATACAGTGTAGGGAAACCGATACAAAATTGTAGTGGCAAGTTGTTTATTCCTAATAAGAGCTATGCAAGAAGCCTAAAACAGTTTGATCTTGGCAAAAGCCCCATCTGAAAAACCTTGAAATCTCCTGCTTTCTATGAAGTCAGTGAACAGTTTTAAAATTTTTCCATTAAGTATCATGTAGATTAGTCCGCACGAAAACTGAAGACAACAGATAGAAAGTGGAAATACTGTTTTGATATTCAGAAAATGCTATGTTGCGCTCGAGCCGCTGACACTAAGGTTTACTATCCATCTGGATTCTCAGGAACTTCGCACATGGCACCTCGTCCAGTATATGCCCATAGATACCAACTTTCGGTGCCTGTAAGTCACTTATAATTTGTTTGGAATTGCAGAAGCCTCTGCAGGGACCTAGGGACTCTCACACATGCCAAGACATACACTCCATAATGGTGTACATGGCTAAAAATTGGGGTTGCTTAATGGAATTTTGCAAGATTTGCTATTAAGCTGTTGACGATGAAACTGTTGCAAGCCTGTTCCATTATTCTCATGGCTATGTCTGGTATGGATGTGTCTGAGCCCTTAAACCAATATACGTGCGTCATCAGCAGATATTATTTTTCTGAAGAGTTCCCCAATGTCACTGGTAAATGATTTGTGTAGACAAAGACCGGGCCTGGGCCAAGGACCAAACCTTGTGAAACAAAACATTTAATGTTTCTATACTCTGAAATTAATATTATTCCTGTGAAATCGTTAGCTAATGTAACCCTCCATTCTCTGCTTTGGGGGAATTCTCTCAATTCAGTATCAATTTTCAGATGGCAAAAAAAGCTCTTCGATGTATAGTGGGTTTATCTCCTAGGGATACATGCAGGGAACATTTCAAAAAACTTAACATCATAACAGTTCCTTGTTTGTACATCTATTATTGCTTATTACACTTAAAAGAAAACATAGCTCAATATCCCCTTACGTCATCTCTCCACACCCATAATAAAAGACGAAACCATACAATTGATCTGCCATACTCTAGATTGTCCAAGATACATAATAGTTATAAATATGTAGGCCTCGGACTATTTAATATGCTCCCTAAAATTGTACAGACAGTATCTAAAAATAAATTTAAGACAACATTGGGTCAATGGCTCAGAGGCAAAGCATTTTACTCAGTTGATGAATATAAAGATTGTAATAAGGCAGATTTGCTGTTTTAACTTGGGGGAAGGTACCTCTGCCTGTAGTAGGACCTAAATTTGGAAAAAAACAGTGTCTAACATATAGGCATAATAGACCTATTTCGAGTGCTGTATATTTGTATCAATATCTTACGATAAGGACATAGTGTTATCAGCATGTATATGATAATGACATAGTGTTATCAGCATAAATACTCTCCACTTAATATAAATTTGTATAATGTTTTCTTTTTTATTGTAAAATTAACAATATATAAAATGTGTGCTATTCTACTACACTAACATTCATAGGATTTATGTATACATTGTTATAAAAATGTACTGTAATTTGAACTCATTGACGAAGTCCATTGTACGAGAAAATACCGAACGGCTTATAAAGATTCTTATTCTTATTCTGTTGTTAAAATATGATTCCATCCATGCTTGGGTCAGATACATAAAATGATACACAATTTTAATTTCCCTAGTAGATTTTTGTGATGTACACAGTCAAAGGCCTTGTCAAGATCACAGACAATGTCAACTGGGTAATTTTTATTGTTACTTTTATTAAAACTGAGTTTGTGAGATCATATATTGCATTCTCAGTGGAGAACCCTTTATGGAATCCAAGCTGATCTGTTGTTAAAATGTTATTCCCGAAAAGATGGCTCTGTTGTAAGCAACTTCTCAGTTTTGTGGACTGGGAATGAGAGATATTGGTCTATAATTAAAGGTCAGCTGCTTATCTCCACTTCTATGAACTGTTGTTACTTAAACATGTGGGAAAATATCTTGACTCATCAGATTGTTACAAAGGTAACTCCAACGTGCTATTACCAAGCCAGTGCACAAGTTTTGTACTTTGACAGATACCAAAATTGCAAGAAGAGTTACTACTTTTTAGTGACCTGGTTATTTTTGTGAATTCTTGAACAGATGAATTGGCAATACTGATACCTTTTGGTGGAGTATGCAGTGCCTGTCTAAGTACTTTTATCTGCTTTTAAGGACAATTTATTATTTCTGTATTTTCAGCTTGTGTTAGGAAAAATTCTCACTACTACTGTCATTTGGGAGTTCAGTATCATTTGCCTTTCAGAGTTTACTCATTTCATGCTTAATAATGCTTCAAATTCTACTTTATTTTTTCTAGGAATTTTAGATTTCTGCACCTAGTATATGGTTTTTGTCTTTTTTGTGACATTCAGAAGAATTGAGCAATACTGCATGTAGTACTCAGTGTACTCTTAGGAAATAATTACATAATTACAGATTTCTTCACATTTTTCATGCTGTAAATTCCTTCTGATGAGTGTAAATGTACTCCAGTATTGATTGGGTAGATTTTCAGTACTACCAGTATAGCTTTGACAGGTGTTGTATGGAAGGCCCCTTTGTACGTGCCTGATGATTGAGCTACAGTTCTCAAATCAGAGCTGATGTGCTTGTACACTAACTGCGAAGCCAACTACGCCATTGAAGACAGTGTTTTGATATGCCTTAATGCCATGTGATGATAGCTTGTAATTCATGGTACCTTCTCCCACAAACATGTATAATTTTCACTGGCTTTTCTGTTAATATCTTAATTTGTGTCATAAAATGCCTGCTTTCATTGATCGGACTGCCAGATATCTGCAGATGTTGCTAAGTGATATGAAAATGTTATTAGTTTTAATTGTTGGGTTTCTTGTTTGAGGTAGCTGACCTTTCAGTAGTATGTAGATTTGTATGCTGCTGTGATTTTTTAAAAAAAGATCATTTTATAAATTTGACTGATAATTGGTATTTGGGTGTTACAGGCCGTTCAAGTTTTATGTTGGAGCTACGCAAGGCATCTTCAGCACTCCTGGCATTACAGACAAGGCTGACAGAGGCTCGTGAGCAACAGAATACCTTGGTGGCCAGTGTAGAGCAAAGACTGAAATGGGCAGCAGGTGCTAACCCTGCATTAGCTGAAGTGCTGGCAGCATTTGGTAAAGCAGTAGCAGCTGCCAATGAACGTATGGCACAAGACCAACGTCTTGCATCGCTGATAGGTTCAACTTGCAATGCTCTGCTGCATCATGAAGCTCTCCGTACTCGAACATCAGAAGCAGTCTCACAGGATGCTGCTTTCCTGCAGGTATTAATACTTTCATAATGGACTTCCATTAATAATATCTTTAAATCAATCAGCAGATTGATTACTGACTATTTTATCCTTTTCCTCCTTTTTAATACTTACTGTAAGTTATTAACTCATTCCTTTGGAAAGTCCAGGATGGAATAATAATAATAATAATAATAGTATGAAGTGGATAGATTGCTAGTACGACGTTGAGTCCCAGACAGGTACATTGAAAAAGACTGCTAAAATATTAAGCTTTCAGGCAAAGCACTGGTCTTAATATTTAGCACACTTTTTTTTCCACTGTGTCTGTCAGTGTCTGACCATCTCTTCTGCGTGGTGAGTAGCAACCTGTCCTTCCCATGTTGTTGTTAACTCTCTCCTTTGTTAGAATGAACTACTTGTTGAGGATTTTTAAGTTAAACTTCACTGAATAAAAATAGTTGGTGTGGATACACAAGTCAGTCATGGCATCAGTTCATAGAGGAT
Organism: Schistocerca gregaria; assembly: GCF_023897955.1. NCBI lineage: Eukaryota > Metazoa > Arthropoda > Insecta > Orthoptera > Acrididae > Schistocerca > Schistocerca gregaria. The sequence goes on along the minus strand of NC_064922.1, from coordinate 174,221,692 downwards.
TGATTGAAACCTAGTTTAAAACAGAAATTTTTATCCAGAGACTGTCGTATATTAGTTTTTGAGAATGTGAAACAAATACTAACAAAGAGATAGAGCCCCTCTATCTCTTTTTCATATTTGTTTCACATCTTTATATGAAATTTTCCATTCATCATTAAATTTTGAGAATGTAAATTTGTGTCCTCCAAACATTATTTCTGTTAAATAGTCACTGTTTTTAAGTACAATGTCAGGCCTGATTTTGGGAGGAAGACCCACTCAACTCAATGTTGAGCGAGCAATCTGCATGTTGCTCCTTATTTGTAGTGTACAAGCGTGGCAGCTGGGAGCGTATAATGTGTGCCCTTTCCTGTAATTATCTCGCTCTTGGAAACTCCTGCCGCATACAATAATTAAATGTCATACACTAATTTTTTATGCAAAGGTCATAAAAAACTTGTGCTAATGAATTTTATTGTTATAAATTTGTTATTAAATTGGTTCATTTTAATTATTCAATGGCATTCATACTTCTGTGCCAATGAGCCCTGTTGTTGTAAAGGTTGATGTGATAAACAAGTGATAGCTCTAAAATTAGTGAAATTCTGTGTACAACTTTATGTTTTTAAGCCAGATAAGTGCCATCTTATTCTCATTGTTGTCTGTTTCCATCCTATAAATTCTGTCATCACTATGAGAGATTGATTTGAGCAGAACATTCTTGTCCTGTGCCGTAAAATGTGTCTGTGCGAGGTGGCATAGTAGTTAGCACCTGACTTGCATTAGGGACAATGACTATTCATAAGTGTCTGACCATCCTGATTTATATTTTCCAGAATTTCCCTAAATCACAACAGGTAAATTACAGAGTGGTTCCCTTGAAAGGGCACTGCCAATTTCCTTACATATTCTTGAAACCATCTGCGCTTGTCCTCCATCTCTAATGCCCTTGATGTTAACAGGACAGTAAACCTTAATCTTCTTTCTTCCTTCTGGAAAATGTGGCTGTTTTTACCAGACTTCTGGACTTGCCAGCTTCAATCTCCAGCCTCTACCTTCTAACTGTGAAAATTCCTTGGTTGCAGTAGTTTTCCTTGATCATGAACAATTCCTAATTTTTTCTTGAATTATTTCATTGGTCAAATCGTGCTGAATTGTCATTGGTGCAGCCCCCCTGTGGGTCCGGGGGTTGGAATAGGCCCGAGGTATTCCTGCCTGTCGTAAGAGGCAACTAAAAAGAGTCCCGCCCCCTCAAGAGGGTAGTTAGCGCCTGCGTCTGGAGACGGAGGGTTCCACGACCTATATTTGCGGTCATTATGGTTTTTCACGTCTTCTGGTTTTTTCCTTTCTTTGTTCTTCTCCATCTCACTGTCTTACTTTTCTCTTGCCTTCTTCTCCTTGCCTTCTCTGGTCTCCGCCTCGGCATTTGAGACAGTCTGTCCTTTCTCTCCCTCTCTCCCTTCTTTTTCCTCTTTCTCCTTCCTCCCTGTGCGTGCCTGAAGGCCGACCCACGCGTTCGCACGCATAGCCGGTGACGGGGTAACGCGTAATTCACTGCCCTGGGTAGACAAGTAAGGCACGCACGTACCCCCTGGTAAAGGCCAGGCCCTGGGAGAGGTGATTGCCTGAGCTGACACCTTCCGACCATGCCAATTGGTCCTTCCATCCGTTTCTCGGGATCATCCGCTCCAAGCTGTTTTATGGTGCTTCGTATACTCCTCTGCACGGCCGTCCATCTTATGACACCTCAACTCCATACAACGTCGGGGTTTACGTCTTGAGATTGGAGCATTTTATACTAGTCCCGTCGAGAGACTTCATGCTGAATCCGGTGAATTGCCACTCACCTACCGGCGCGATATACCGCTTTGTTGGTATGCCTGTCGGCTACTGTCAATGCCCGACCACCCGTCTTATCGTTCTTTTTTTGACGACTCTCTCGACCGTCAATACGAATTGTATGTCTCTGCCCTGCTACCCCCTGGAGTTCGTTTTCGCCGCCTCCTTCAACACCTTGATTTTTCACTCCCTGCAACCTTTAGAGTGGGCGAGAGCCACATGCCACCTTGGCTCCAGGCTCAGGCCCTCGTTCACCTTGACCTCAGCTCGCTCCCAAAGGAGGTTACCCCCGGTTCGGTATACCGCTCCTGTTTTGTCGAACTTCGTTCGAAGTTCATTAATATGACATTCATTTATACTGATGGCTCTAGGACCAATGACGGTGTCGGGTGTTCTTTTATTGTCGGCGCACAAAGTTTCAAATACCGGCTCCATGGCCATTGTTCGGTCTTCACAGCTGAGCTCATTGCCCTCTACCAGGCTGTTCTTTACATCTGCCGCCACCGACATTCTGCTTATGTTATCTGCTCAGATTCTCTGAGCGCCATCCAGATCCTCAGTGATCCGTATCCGGTTCACCCTTTCGTGCACCGGATCCAACGCTCTCTTCTGCAGCTGGTGGACGACGGTTCTCCGGTTAGCTTTGTGGGTTCCTGGCCTTGTCGGTATCCCTGGGAACGAAGCTGCAGGTGCTGCGACCAAGGCTGCGGTCCTCCAGCCTCGGACGGCTTCTTGTTGTGTCCCTTCATCAAATTGTAGCAGAGTCATTTGTCGGCGCATTTTATCGCTGTGGCATGTCGATTGAGCTGCACTTATGGACAATAAGCTTCGGACCTTGAAACCTCTTCCTGCAGCTTGGACGTCGTCCTCATGCCCTTCTCGGAGGGAGGAGGTCATTTTGGCCCGGTTACGAATTGGAAACTGCCAGTTCAGCCATCGCCATCTGCTGACGACTGCGCCACATTTTAACGTCCTGTCTGGATTTTAATACACTGTGTTGTGATCTTGACCTGCCATATACTCTGGATGCCATTTTAGCGGATGACCCAGGAGCAGCTGCTCGTGTTCTTCGTTTTATCAGCTTGACAAACCTGTCTAAGGACATTTGATTATGCTGCTTTTTTTTAATCCTCTGCCTGTCTATTTCTTTCATAGTATTGTCCCTTTTAGTTGCTGTTTTAACCTTGTGCCTCGGGGTCCATTCCTAATTTAGTCTGGGCGCTAATGACCATTGTAGTTGCGCGCCCTAAAGCCACATACAGGGTGTTTCAAAAATGACCGGTATATTTGAAACGGCAATAAAAACTAAACGAGCAGCGATAGAAATACACAGTTTGTTGCAATATGCTTGGGACAACAGTACATTTTCAGGTGGACAAACTTTCGAAATTACAGTAGTTACAATTTTCAACAACAGATGACGCTGTAAGTGATGTGAAAGATATAGAAGACAACGCAGTCTGTGGGTGCGCCATTCTGTACGTCGTCTTTCTGCTGTAAGTGTGTGCTGTTCACAACATGCAAGTGTGCTGTGGACAACATGGTTTATTCCTTAGAACATAGGATTTTTCTGGTGTTGGAATTCCACCGCCTAGAACATAGTGTTGTTGCAACAAGACGAAGTTTTCAACAGAGGTTTAATGTAACCAAAGGGCCGAAAAGCGATACAATAAAGGATATGTTTGAAAAATTTCAACGGATTGGGAACGTGACGGATGAACGTGCTGGAAAGGTAGGGCGACCGCGTACGGCAACCACAGAGGGCAACGTGCAGCTAGTGCAGCAGGTGATCAAACAGTGGCCTCGGGTTTCCGTTCGCCGTGTTGCAGCTGCGGTCCAAATGACGCCAACATCCACGTATCGTCTCATGCGCCAGAGTTTACACCTCCATCCATACAAAATTCAAACGCGGCAACCCCTCAGTGCCACTACCATTGCTGCACGAGACACATTCGCTAACGATATAGTACACAGGATTGATGACGGCGATATGCATGTGGGCAGCATTTGGTTCACTGACGAAGCTGATTTTTACCTGGACGGCTTCGTCAATAAACAGAACTGGCGCATATGGGGAACCGAAAAGCCCCATGTTGCAGTCCCATCGTCCCTGCATCCTCAAAAAGTACTGGTCTGGGCCGCCATTTCTTCCAAAGGAATCATTGGCCCATTTTTCAGATCCGAAACGATTACTGCATCACGCTATCTGGACATTGTTCGTGAATTTGTGGTGGTACAAACTGCCTTAGAGGACACTGCGAATACCTCGTGGTTTATGCAAGATGGTGCCCGGCCACATCGCATGGCCGACATCTTTAATTTCCTGAATGAATATTTCGATGATCGTGTGATTGCTTTGGGCTATCCGAAACATACAGGAGGCGGCGTCGATTGGCCTCCCTATTCGCCAGACTTGAACCCCTGTGACTTCTTTCTGTGGGGACACTTGAAAGACCAGGTGTACCGCCAGAATCCAGAAACAATTGAACAGCTGAAGCAGTACATCTCATCTGCATGTGAAGCCATTCCGCCAGACACGTTGTCAAAGGTTTCGGGTAATTTCATTCAGAGACTACGCCATGTTATTGCTACGCATGGTGGATATGTGGAAAATATCGTACTATAGAGTTTCCCAGACTGCAGCGCCATCTGTTGTTGACAGTTGTAACTACTGTAATTTCGAAAGTTTGTCTGCCTGAAAATGTACTGTTGTCCCAAGCATATTGCAACAAACGGTGTATTTATATCGCTGCTCGCTTAGTTTGTATTGCCGTTTCAAATATACTGGTCATTTTTTAAAGACCCTGTATATATATCATTGGCGCAGATTGGCAGAAATACGCAATGTGCGCTCATATACTGTAGGTGTGTGTACCGTTGGTATCTGGGTGTGAGTTTAAGCTTTTCTTGTACTTTCAAATAGTTAGATATTTCTAAATTATTTGGCTATTACAGCTTGTGTGTGTGTAATTTTCAGCTGCTAGAGCAATGTGAGAAAAGTTGTATGCTGGCAGCTAGCTGTAATCAAACAATTACACCAGCAGAAGAGAACTTGGTGCAGTTGCTTCCTCCAGCAGGGCCTGTGGACCAGGCATGGATTCAGGATATTGAGATATGTATTTCAGGTAAGACACTATTTGCAGGTGCCTGAAGAATAATTTTTTGCTTTCATTATTGTAAGAATGGGCACTGTGATTCTAAGGTGTAGAGACTGAGTAGTGAAATTACCCGAAGAAATTGATTATTTATTTACGTGTTGGATTGTGCACAAGGTGTTGTAACTGGTTCAGGCTTCTTATCAAATAATCAGGTGATTTAAGCATGAGCATCTCTCCTGGCCTTTTCAGTGGTTCTTTGACTAACTACGATGTAATGTATTCAAATGATAGGATGTTTTGCGTAGAAGTCTGAACTGGTTTATGGCACCATTTGTGTTCAGTGAGGCTGAAAAGCCAGAATGCCTAGTTTGAGCTATACTTCAGGCATTGAACTTACTTCCACTATCAAGTAGCATTTATTTACTGTTTGTTCATTTGATTATGGTTAGCACACTGGACTCTCATTTGGGAGGACAAGTATTCAAACCCGTGTCCGACCATCCTGAGTTAGGTTTTCTGCGATTCCCCTAAAAATTGCTTCAGGCAAATGCCAGGCTGGTTCCTTCAAAAGGGCGCAGCTCGCTTCCTTCCCCACCCTTCCCTCATCTGATGGGTCGGATTACCTCGCCCAGTCAACCAGTCATCTCCGGGTCTTTGTATGGACACAGTTAGCTCAAATTGATGCTTAGATGAACAAAAGTATTTCACTTGAAATCAGTATGTTAGCTGACATTTTAGTTCATTTTGAAGATAATCTAGTATTCAGAAGTGAAGACAAATAATTGTTTTGTACGACTATGAGCCGTACTGTTTTTTTGCTTTAATTTAGTGCGTTGCAATATAGTTAAAGCAGATTTTCTCATAATCTGACTTTAGTTTGACAAACAAAAGTTACAGAAATGATCTAAAACTTACTATGTGATAGTTTGCAAATGATATCAAATGTAATCCTCCTGTAGTCGTGTACTGGAGGGAAATGAGATGGAGTATATGTGACTGCATCAAGTTTACAGTAGACAGTTTGTAAATGAACACATAAACAGCATTAGATTATTTAAGTTATCTTTGTTTTCAATATAAAAAAGCATACCAGAATAAAAAATAAAATGTAGCAAATTTATCACAATATTTTAAATTGAAACAATTTTATATATATAAACAAAGATGATATATTAAAAACAAAGATTCCAAGACTTACCAAGCGGGAAAGCGCCGGCAGACAGGCACATGAACAAAACACACAAACACACACACAGAGTTACTAGCTTTCGCAACCGATGGTTGCTTCTTCAGGAAGGAGAGGGAAAGACGAAAGGATGTGGGTTTTAAGGGAGAGGGTAAGGAGTCATTCCAATCCCGGGAGGTAAGTCTTTCCACTCCCAGGATTGGAATGACTCCTTACCCTCTCCCTTAAAACCCACATCCTTTCGTCTTTCCCTCTCCTTCCCTCTTTCCTGATGAAGCAACCGTTGGTTGTGAAAGCTTGAATTTTGTGTGTATGTTTGTGTATCTATCAACCTGCCAGCGCTTTCCTTTGGTAAGTAATATCATCTTTGTTTTTAGATATATTTTTCCCACGTGGAATGTTTCCCTCTATTTATATACACTGTTTCAATCTGTCCATTTGCTCTGTTTTCTGTTTCCATAGCCTTGTATAATATTACATTTTTGAAACACTTCCAGATAAGGCAAAGTCATTGCAGGAACAGATAAGCCTTCTTCAGGAAACTGTTCTTAAAACTCAAGAGACAGTAAAAGGAAAACTTCTATCAGTTAGGGAACTTCAAACAGTCCACCTGAAACTAATGCAGGATGTCCGTAGTTTAATGAGGTCAATGACAAAGGTATGTTGCAAAGTTAGTCCTTGTGGATTTCTCATTGCATGGTTTTTGACCAAATACAAATCGTGTTCTTAGTAAAATCTGTTCTCTGTGTTTGCAGTTTGATGATTGCCCTCTGGTTGGTTTAAATGACTATTTGGCAAATTATCGATATTTTTTGGAGCAGTTCACTAATTTTGTAAAGGATTTATCAAAAGAAGATTTCACTGTTGAGAGAGTTTTGCAAGCAAAAGAAGAAATTGACTACTTTGGAGAGAAAATAGGTAAGTTAATTTTGAGAATGACTCAAAAACTTATGTTTTAGCTGGTAAACATTAATTAAATACATGTGTTGCATGCTATAGCATACCACTGAAAGTAAGTGTCCATTTTAAGGACATGCAATTTTTTGTTTTGTTTTTTGGGATCCAAAAACAAGCCTGGAGCTTAGAGTCAAGTGCAAAGCAAATGGAAAGTTTGAAAAATGGCACTAGGAGCCGCCACAATTAAATTTTGCTATCAGATGTGAGCAGTGCTATGCAGGTGCAAGGCTAAATACTGGCGCCTAAACTTTTGCATCATTAAAAAAAAGAGGGGGGAAGACAAGTCTAATTCTCTCTCTATTGAATTTTAATATATCCAGAAGTTCAGTATTGCTCATTTTATGATTTGGCAGCCTTTCGAATATTTGTAGCCACAAAAATAAATTTTATACAAATATCAACAAAGCATAAGGCTTTAGGTTTGTTGCATAAGTTAGTAAGCTGTGGCTCACGCTAATTTCACATATTGTTTCATTGAAGTTTGTGAAGTTTTTGTGTTAGTGAACCATAATGAAGTGCTTTCATTTTTGTGCCAAATTGTAGAAGAAAGTTACTTCTTTTGCTAAAAAAAGTTCTAATTGTGCTGCAGGTCTGCAGTATGGAACTGATGAAAGCAATGTCAGATGATGGCCATTGCCAACAGACAAATTATGTAAAGTTCCAGTAGCAGGAAAGCCTTTAGTGGGCTAAAATGTGGCTGATTTGTGCTCTGGAAGTGAGTTTGTTAACCCTTTGAATGTCAAGGTAACGATCTATCGTCACCCCCTACTGTCGCTAATACTGTCAGGGTGCCGATTTGTCGGTACACTGCATCGTCTTGTTTATCTTACAGAATCGGGCACTAGATGGTGTTGGCATGCTGTTACAGATGCTCTTTGACTCAAGCTATGTGTAGGTCAATAGCTGTCGACAATTGAGCATCTTTTCAGTGAAATATTAGCCTTTGATTATTCCGATTTTGCATTGTATGTTTATTGACGTTGTTTCGCAGTGCATGTTTACATTCTGTTATTGCATTCTACGTTCTTGTTTTTGTGCAGTACTGTTATTTATCATTGTTTCTGTGTGTTTTTCTTCACGTTAAGCATTTACAGTTTGTTTATTTTCTCCGCTTATTGTGAAAAATGCGACCTGCACCAGGCCACAGCAGAGGCCTTACCGACGAAGAAATTTGTGAACTTTTAGAATGTACTAGTGATACAGTGTGTTTTAGCGAAAGTAGTAACATTTCAGAAAGTGACAGTGATGTACTTGACGATATGGTGAATGAAAGTGAAGACAAAATGGAAGATGTACAATACACTGAAGTAATTGCGCCTGAAACACTACAGCCATTACCACATCCATTTCAAGAACTGCCAGGACCAAAACATATGCTGCCAGCAGGATCTCCTGTAATAGAATATTTCAATCTATTCTTTACTACAACGTTGCTGCAGCTTATTGTAACTGAAACAAATCACTCGGCTAAAGTTTGTAATTAAACATGCTACATTGTCCAAACCGTGTAAGAAATGGAAGAATGTGACAAGTACTGAGGGAAGAGGTTTTATTGCATGCTTACTAAATATGGGACTCAATAAAAGGCCCACAATGCTCTCATACTGGAGCACTAAACCTTCAGACATTTCCATCGTTTGGAAAAATGTTTTCTGCCCGCCGATTTAGGCATCTTATGAAATTCTTTCATCTTGTGGATAGTCAGAAATGTCCAGCGCTAGGCCATCTTGATTATGACACATGTATCAGGTACCAGCCATTGGTAGATCATGCTAATAATATATTTAGACGTCATTACACACATCATGAACAACTTACTATTCTTGAGAGTCTAGTTGGCACTAAATGTCACACTTCCCTATTACAGTATTTGCAACTGATGATCCTCGTGGTTCTTCGGGTTTGAGAAAACTTCCAGAGAAGAAAGAGTCAAGATGCTGTGTGTGTACTAGCGAGGGAAGGAAAAGGTCAAGAACTGTTTGCAGTAGATGTAATAAGGGGTAGCATGCTGAATGTTTTCCTAAACACAAATGCTAAGTCATACTGTCGACACAGAAATTCTGTAATGTTCTCTTCAAATGAATAATTACTATCTTTCTAAATAATAACACAAATTTCATCTCCCTCGGGTCATTTTACTCACAAATGTGTGTAGATTCTATGGACTGTAGTTAGCCTTCTTAAACTGAAGCACAGTGTAGGATATATGGAATCAAAGTCAAATTTATAAAATTAAATAAATATGTGTTTCTTATTTGGACTCGCAATCGAATTCATTTGAAACATTATGATGATCTGTGTAAGCTATAATATTCTACATACTTTTATGGATAAGTGGTAATTTCTTCATATTTTTAAAATGAATACTGTATGATATATGGCAATTTAAATAGAATGTAGCAAAACAGTATAAATAAATGTGACATTTTTAGCACTACACACCACTCCAAATCGGCTGACTGCAAAAGGGTTAAAGAACAGCATCAGAAATGACTGGCTTTGAACGCAGAAAATTTTATTTTAAAAATTAAGGCACGTGAAATTGCTTGAGTGCAAAAAAATCGAAAATTTTAATGTTAGCCACAACTGGATTGGTCTTTTTATGAAGTGCTGGGATTTTTCACTTCAGAGGTGAACTTTGAATGCACAGAAGCTGCCAAAAAATTACAAAGAAACTTGTGGAATTTCAGCACTTCATAATTAGGCAGCGCACTGAAAACCAGTATCTTTTTGGTCGGAAAGGGGTGCTGATGAAACTCCCATATATTTTGACATGCTGCCAAATTGTACAGTTGAAGCCAGAAAAAAATCAAGTATTCACACATCAGGAAATGAAAAACAGATGGATGTCAGGCTTGCTTGCACAGTCATAGTTTTCAAACAAAATACTTTACCGAAATTTGAAGTGTTTCCAAAAACTGTAATTGTGCGAGCAAATGAAAGTGAGCGGTTTTTGGAGGATATGGTGCTGTAATGGATTAGGCATGTATGGCAGTGTTGTCCTGACAGAAACTTGATTTACTCAGAGTACAGGTGTCACATGCATGTGCATCCCATACAAGACCTGCAGTAAAATGAAAATTATTAGAAAGCAAAACGGACGTGGCAGTAATTCCAGGAAGGATGTCAATTTAGCAACCACTTGACGCCTGTTTGGCTCAGCCATTCAAGGACAAGTTTAAACATATTTACACAGACTGGCTTTCAAAAAAAGACAGACAACCAACACCAGCAGGATATGTAAAACGTGAAAATTTGGTATAAGTGTGCCAGTGGATTCGTGATGCATGGGAGTGTGTTCCAAATCGGACTGTGCAACAGGCATTTAAAAATGTTACATATTAAATGTACCAGATGGTATGGAGGATGATTCTCTGTACAAAGAACTGGGCAACAAGGAATCAAATGATGATGATTTCAGAATTTGTATTATAAACGTAATAAAATTGTGTTTTATATTTCCACTGTTAATATCTGTTTTGTCATTCTTATTTTGTATATGTTGCAAGCCATTAATTTAAAGTTAACTATGAAAATTTGATTTGCAAGCCTGTGTGTAGGTCAGTATGGATGACGTTATGTCTTGGATGTTTTCCTACCCGTGACAAGAGATGGATCCTATCAATCGTGAATCCTGTACTCTCTTCACCCTAAGAATGTAAACATTACACACTGTATCCTTGCATGTTCTTCATTTAAATCTTGCCCACCTAACAAACTCTAGTGAGACAATGGCAAACACAGAATAATACACACATCACGTAATGTTTACGTTGACATAATTCTTGTGCTGGATAGCGATACAGTCAGAAATGGGGCATGACAGCTGACTGCTAGTATTGATTTTTAAAATGTTCTATTACTATATATTCTGTACAGACAAGTTGCACTATGTAATCAAAAGTATCTGGACACCCCCAAAAACATAATGTTTTTCATATTAGGTGCATTGTGCTGCTACCCACTGCCAGATTGGGTGTTACTTGTGTCATACGTCCATACGTGAGATTCCACACTGCTAAACATCCCTAGGTTCACTGTTACTGATGTGATAATGAGATGGATACGTGACAGGACACATACAGCACAAAAGCATACAGGCTGACCTCGTCTGTTGACTGACAGATACAGCTGCCAGTTGAAGAGGGTCATACTGTGTAATAGGCAGACATCTATCCAGACCATCAGACAGGAATTCCAAAATCCATCAATATCCACTGCAAGTACTATGATAGTTAGGAGGGAGGTGAGAAAACTTGGATTTCATGGCCGAGTGGCTGTTTATAAGCCACACATCACACTGGTAAATGCCAAACAACGCCTCGCTTTGTTTAAGGAGCATAAATGGCGGATGATTGAACAGTGGAAAAATGTTGCGTTGAGCGACAAATCACAGTACACAATGTGGCGATCTGATGGTAGGGTGTCGGTATGGCAAATGCCTGGTGAACGTCGTGTGACAGCATGTGTAGTGCCAACAGTAACATTCAGAGGTGGTGGTGTTATGGTGTGGTGTTTTTCATGGAGGGGGCTTGCACCCCTTGTTGTTTTGCATGGCACTACCACAGCACGGGCCTACATTGATGTTTTAAGCAACTTCTTGCTTCCCACTGTTGAAGAGCAGTTCGGGAATGGCGATTGCCTCTTTCAACATGATGTAGCACCTGTTCTTAATGCATGAACTGTGTTGTAGTGGTTACATGACAATAACATCCCTGTAATGGATTGGCGTGCACAAAATCATGACCTGAATCCTATAGAACACATTTGGGATTTTTTGGAGTGCTGACTTGGTGCCAGGCTCACCGACTGACACCAATACCTCTCCTCAGTTCAGAACTCTATGAAGAATTGGGTGCCATTCCCCAAGAAACTGCCAGCACCTGATTGAACATATGACTGTGAGTGCGGCAGCTGTCATCAAGACTAATGGTAGGCCAACACCATTTTGAATTCCAGCATTACTGATGGAGGGCACCATGAAATTGTTAAGTTATTTTCAGCCAGGTGTCCGGATACTTTTGATCACATAATGTATGTAGTTTTAAGTGGTGAAATGGTAAATTAATCTACAAGACACCTTGGTTAAGCTTGACTGAGCTTACATCTTGAACCCAACTATTGTAGCTGCAACTTCATCCATTCTACCTAATTGGTACCTCATGTTAAAATGAACCAACTTTGTTTCGATGTTGAAGTGTGCCCACAACATTTCCCCCCCTTGAATTTAGAGTCTCAGTTTTTGGCTGTGGCTTACATTTGGATAAATACAGTAAAAACTAAGTTATGGTAACTGTGTGTTGTGTTCGTGATCTAAATTAAGGAGGAAAATATTTTAGCGCCATTCATAATTTTTTCCTTGTACAACAATTTCTTAAATAATTAAGGGACATACAAAGATTTGGGTAATAAAAGCAGCAATTCCTTCTCTAAATATACTGGATTTTAGTTTTTGCCAGTCTTTCCTTGTTTGGTTATTTCTAATAGTATGGATCATATAGTGCTAAGGATTTTCTTATATAGATCTTAGTTTCACCTATCTTAAGAGATACTTGGCAGCAAATAGTGACAGCTGCAGTATTTCCATAGCATTCTGGATCTGTGTCTATTTTCAAGAATGTCATTGTAGCAAACTAAATAATGTGGCTGTGAGAACAAGCCGCCTAAGTAAAATATTAAGAGGGGAGGGGACGGGAGGTGTGTGTATTTAATTGTGCTGCCTGCAGACTAAGGAAATGCTACAGTTGTCCTTAATGCTACAGCGTATCATTATGAAACGTAAGTTTTGGAAGATAGTCCATGCAAAACTGTGGAACATGGTCCCACTTCATCACAACAAAGCTACTGAAGAATTCTGGCATGCCAAACAATCACTCACTCTGGGAAAACCTAAGAGATCACTTTATCTCTTAGGTTTTCCCAGAGTGAGTGATTGATAATGAGCTCCTTGGTGTTCAACTGAGTTGTTGTTTCTATTTGCTGCACAATATTTTGATGAGCGACCCAACCATCTTCTTCTGGTGCTGCGAGGGCCAACTATCTTTCCTCAATATCTTAGTTAAGACAAGACCTGGTGGGTCTTTCAGTCATAGAGTGCATAGGAAACCCACACACATTGACCTCTGTCTCCATGCCTCAAGCCATCACCATTGATCACAAAGAAATTCGGTGTTGAAGACCCTGGTCCATAGAGCTTGAACAGTTTTAGACAAGGAGAGCCTCACCAGAGAATTAAAACACCTACTGGTGTTCCGAAGGAATGGGAACTCAGAACATCAAGCTGAACCAAGGGATGCAGTTAAAATTGAGAATACCTAACAAAGAGGATGGCACTGAGGAAGAGAAGCCAAAGATCACTTACCTGCCTTACACTGTTCCAATATCCGGAAAGATCAGTAGACTCCTACAGAAAAATGGCATCCAGTATATTTCGCTCCCTTCAATTAACGTAAAAAGTGTTCTTTGTTATGTTGAAGATGGTCGTGGTCTCCAAAAGCCAGGCTTATATTGCATTCGATGCAAATGTGACTTTCAGAACAACCGAGGAGAGATGCAAGGAACATCAGTGACACACCTAACTAAAATAAATAAGGAAATCAGCTGTCACTGAACTCTGCCTCGAATATAATTATAACATAAAATACCCTGAGGGTCACCTCATGGTGCGAACACAATGTCTGAGACAGCATAACTGAGGAATTTGTCTAAATAAAGATGTTGGAAAACTTAAGAAACAAGGGCACATGTTTAAATTTAAGTAACACTCAGGGCCTATCATGAACTTATTTGAACCTCACAAACCATTACAATTATCAGAATTAGGGGGAATTTGCGTTTTATGGAGTATCAGTGCATGGTCTGTACAACAAAAGAACATCAAAGAGAGCAGTGGATGTTGGGAACCGAACTCTGCTATAAATAGCGGCGGGAGATCAACAATAGCTCGCCGTCTGGTTGAAGTCGAGGCGACGAGCACACATAATAGCAAAACTCATAGAAGACAGCTGGGTTGGTCATCAAAATATTATGCCGAAAATGGAAACAACAACTTGGCTGAAAACCTGGGAGCTCACTATTAATCAGATAAAGACTCGGCAAACATGATCTCCTAGTCCACCAAGCCTGTATGGTTTGCCTGAAATTCAGAAAGAAGGCATTCAATTGTGACCTGTTGCTCCATTGTGTGATTTGACCAACTAAATAAAGTACTAAATGGCCTATAAAAATATCCTAACTGTGACAACAGAGGAAGTCGCTGAAACACACACACACACACACACACACACACACACACACACACACACACACACACACCTGCCTTAGTATCATGGGGCAGTGTCTGAAGCCAGGAGGAGTATGGAAATCGGGAACATTCTACCCAGAAGAATTCTGATCACCCTCCCACCCAAAGTGGCGTTCCTATTGCCCATGAGCCTACACAGTATTCTAGTACATCTTTACACCAAACGTATTCCCAAACCCTTACCACATGGTTCATGCCCCAGCAGAAGGGAAGACTCAGGTTCAACACCTGACCATTCCATCCACCTTCCACACCCCCACCCCCTCCTATCATGTCCCACCCCTTCCCGTCATGAGCTTATCCTATCCTAACAGAGGCAGGCCTACCTGCGAAAGCCGCCACCCTCTCATATACCAGTTCTGCTGCAATTTCTGAACAGTGTTTTATGTCCACCCAAATGAATGGCCACTGCCAGTCTGTGGTCCAGAGCAGAGTTCACTGATCCTTCTGGTGTATGGCAATTAGTCCCTGCCCCATACTCACTTTCTCCCTTGCTCTGTGACCCCCAACTTCACATGCACTGCACTCACCTCCCCCCACCCCACCTCTGTAGTCCCCTTCCCAATCCATTCCTCCATATCATCATTGGCACAACTCCCATGCCTTCTGCCAGAACGACCTCACTGATGCTGCATTCCTGACCCATGCATCTGCAGCCTGTCCCTCTCAGCCATTAGCCACCTTCCTCACCCACCACCCACACTTCCCTTTTCTGTCCGTTTTTCTCCTTGCCCTTTCCATCCAACACAAATCCTGATCCTAGTTGTGCTGTAGTGCTGAAACAGTGTAGCCCCACTGCGTGTGTGTGGTGTGTGTGTGTGTGTGTGTGTGTGTGTGTGTGTGTGTGTGTGTGTGTGTTTGTTACTTTTTATTTTAAAAGATTATGAAAATATGAAAATTAATAAAATTTGACATTATCTGTGACTGTGTAAGCTGTTGGAGTATGAGCACAGTGTCACCAACTTTGCGACACTACAAAGCAAATCATTGGATGTGCTTCACTTATGCAGCTGTACAAGCCTACAAATTGATCTTTTTTTTTTTATCCAATAACTTTCTTCTTCAATGATTAATGTGTCTCTCTCTTTCAACTTTTCTTGTATGTGATATATTGTGTACTGTGGTACTGATCCCCTAAGACCAGTAAAATTTCCGATGATAAGAGTTCTGATTCTGTTTGTGTGTTCCTGACCTGTTAAATTGTTGATTTGTTTACAGGAAAAGTGTATGGGCAGTTAGTTGAGTTTTCAAAACAACTGAAGCCTGGTGGCCAGGAAGCAAAGCCTCGGAGGCCTCCACTGATGAGGCAAGAGAGCTTGTGCTTTTCTCCCCAGAGAGGCATACCACAAGCTCCAACTAATCACAGGCGTGATCCAAACACAGGCAAAGGTGAGCGGAACTGCCTATATAGATCTTACTATCACATTAGATCACCGAAGTTATTGAAAGGATACAGCTGGTGGTTGCAATTTCAAATAAGAAAGACTGTTTGCCATCATCTGTACAAATTTATTATTTATTTTCTATGGATTTCATCAAAGAGAAAGCTTGCATTGTATTGGCAGTGTTCAGTCCTCTTGTTACTACATTAATGGTGATTCTGTTTATACATAGTGAAGTCAGTTTCCTGCTGATATGAAAATCACGGCCTGTTATACATGGTGCTATAAACAATTTAACACAGATGGTATTCAGTTGAAAGTTGAATTATGTATCTGTCTAACATACAGCTTCAATCAATGGAAAACTCAGGATGGAATGATGACAGGATTATGAGAAGTATAGATCGCTGATCACTGTGTGGTGGAGATCTTGAGTTGCAGGCAGGCACATACACAAAGAGACTGCTAAACATGTACGCCTTCAGCCATAAGGCCTTTTTCTGGCTTAGACAAAAAACACACTCACACCTAAATGTTTAGCAGTCTTTCTGTTGTGCCTTTATGCGACTCAACATCTCCACTACATGGTGAGTAGCAATCTATGCTTTCAATAAAAATGTACAGCTTCATTTCGTTCTATGAAGATTGTTACTGTGACTAAAACCAGTAGAAAATAAATTTGTACTGCTGAGTGCAAACACACAGACCTTGATATTCCTGATAGCAGTATCAAGTCACCTCATTAAACTGTAAGGAAAAATCAGTTTCTTATCTGTGATTTATGCTTACCTACGTCCTCTACTAAGTAAGCAACAGTATAAAGAGTTATAATACATTATGCTTCTTTTTCAGCTGTCCAAGAAAGAAATGCATATGCATTGGGAGTCTGGCGTAGAGTACGTATGAAACTGGAAGGTAGAGATCCTGACCCTAACAAGAGAGCCTCTGTTCAAGAACAGGTAAGGAGAAATGACTCACTTCAAATGAAGTGGAACATTTCACCCTTCCTCCTATCTTCCCCCCCCCCCCTCCCCCCCATGTTTGTTTCCATTGTTCTATATTCCATATTTGGTTATGCACACACTCAAAATATAAAGAAGTTTCCAGTGATACGCACTGAAACAATCGGTACTATTTCCTGAACAATTCCTTCAGTGTACAGCAGGGTGTGCAATGTCCTGAAACTTTTTGATGGATCAAAACTGTATACTGGGCCAGAACTCTTTGATTTGGGACCTTGCCTTTTTCAGGTAATGTTCTCACTTGCTGAATATGCGGGCACAACTCGTGGACCGTTTTCACACATTCAATATTGATTAGCAAACAAAAAATTAAAGTCGACCCACAATTCACTGACTGATGAATGACAGATGGTACAGTTAAAACACAAGCACATGCACATGTGTATCACCTGTCCAGTTACCACTCATAAGTGTCAGTACTACACAGAATGATTTAAAGATTTATTCTAATGCCACAGAATGAGGAAAAGCTCAAAAACTTACTGTGGTTTAGTTTTCTTTTAGCTATGCCAATGCACCACTTTTGCTTGTGTTGTAATCCTAATCATATTATTATCATAGCATTATTTGTAAGGTATTCTACTTTTGCAGCTGAATGTGATATTGAATGGCTAACACACTGCACTCTGGTTTGTTTCCCAGATTCACTTCACGTGAATGCTTTTGGCAAAATTTCTGCTGTTCTTTGAACTCAAACATTGTCCAGTTGTGTTAGTTCTTTATTTGTGATAGCTTTGTTGTTAATCATACATCAAATTTGAACTTTTCCCTGTTTTTCTGCATCTGTTAGTCAGATTTCTATGTAAATGTGCTAAGGCCACTATTTTCAGTTTCTATTGTAGCAGGCAGCCAGTGTGGTGTCCTTAAATATATTTCTGTACATCCTAGTGAAACAGTGTACATTTTTTATGTGAACAGCTCTGATTACAGATTGGGAAATTATCATTTTGACATACGCCATACTGTAAACATCTGGCCTAAATCAAATCCAGTGGTGTTTTATCAATGTGTTTGATTCACTTGCCCCTATACAATGCATATACAGAAATATCTCTGCATAGCAATTACAACCACAGCCATTCACTTGCTGGTGGTCATAAAATAGTCTCATGTGATTACTATTTCAGCTTCATTTTTATATCCCCACTGTAGGTCGTCACATCAGTAGACACACTCATATACAATCAACTGGTTAGTTTCTTGCTTGTAATTTAAACACACTAAATTACTATGTAAGTTGTGCAATGTTCTGCTTACTACTATCAAATTACTACTTAAATTACTGTGGTTTTCAAGTCGGTGGCGACTTGTCTCAAAAATCTGAAATAATCTGGAAAAATCAATTTGGAGAAGTGAGCTAAATGCCAAGGATTCTGAAGGACTCATGGAATTCTGAGAGAATCTGGAAATAGTTGAACTGATTTGTTGACAGAAATAAATGTCCAGTCATTTTTGCTATAAGTGACTCTGAAATTCTGCTTCTGAAACCGTCTATTATGGATTCGTGTAAGCGAAGCATCCACATTTGAACATTTATTTTTGTAGATCAGACTTTGGATCCAGGTCATTTGTTTCAGTGCAAAGTAACTTGGCTAACACTCTCAAAGTGTCCTGTTCCAAGTTAACAATGATCATAGTATGAAGAGTATCTAGTTACAAACTACACTCTAGTTTGGAACTCAATTGTTCTCAACACCTATTGAAATTACATTCGTGTGATACCAGTTCAAAGTGTTTTTGTGAAGTTTCTTGTATACTTAAAATGGGATAGCATTGCACAAAATGCTGATGGGCAGCTGTAATAACAACATTTTTCTAGGACAAGAGCTTATACCTTACAGATGGTTCTAAAACTATTGTTTAATTTTCACTGTTTTGGTATCATCTAGCTGATGGTTTAGCCACAAATATCTCCACCCGTATACTCACAAAATCGGAGTTAAAAGTCTTTTTGGCTCTATTTCTATAATGACATTAATTTCGTCAGTCAGACTTAAAAGGCACTACAGCAGAATTAGGAGCAACTAATATGTTACTTTTACAAAGGTATCTTTTGTGGCTTTCTTTGCCTATTCTGGTCTCTGAGTGCTTACCCCATGATTTTGGTTCTAAAATATGCTAAAGTGTACATAGAATTAAAAAAATACAAAAAAGTGGTCCTGTTATTGGTGTAAATGTACCTACTTCTACTGTAGGGCAATTTATCTTCACTTCATTTGGTATTATAACAAGAAGCAAATTCATTTCATATTCAGAAACGATTAGTTATTACCAAGAATCACACGGTATTTTGAAATAGTTACATGTGATCCAGAATACAGATGCCTGAATGATAAAATAATGTAGATTGTATATCTCTGTGTAAATGAAGTTCATAATAAAGCATTCTAAATTTATATGTAGTAATAGTGTTACAAAGCATTATGATTGAAATTATTTCTTGAACAGTGGAAAAAAATTATCAGTTTTGTATTTATCTCGATCTCAATTCCATCTGAACTACTTATTATCACTTAGAAGTTGAAACAGTTTATTTACGGGCATGAAAGCAAGGAAAATAAAACTTGCTCTCACGTGCGGCAAAAAATTCTTCAAGGAAATTTTTGAATTTGAATAACACAGAAATCTAGGGATTTCTTTCTTTTTTTTTTAAAAAAAAAAGTATAATGGAACAGTGAATAATACAGGAACGAGTAATGACAATTTTATGAACACTGTGTGAGTGAGTGAGTGAGTGAGTGAGTGAGAAAAGGCCTTCTGGCCAAAGCTTAACTGTTTGACAGTCTTTTTGTTGTGTGGCTATCTGTGACTCGACATCTTTGCTATATGGTACTCTATCCTTTTCATAGTAAAGATTAAAATAATCTATTTCTTAGTTTAGAAATTGGCTTAGCTTGGGAAAACCTATGTTGTTTACCACCTGAGTGCACTGATGTTGGCTTTTGTTCCTTTCTGACAGTAATGATTTTATTGTAGCTTCTGTAATTAAACTGATATTTAACTTTTGTGTTTACAAAATATCACCTTGTTTCAGGTTGATTATGTAATTCGAGAAGCAATGTGCCTTAAGAACTTGGCTCTGCTATACGAGGGCTGGACGCCTTGGGTTTGAAGAAATACAAGGGAATGGGCAGGTTCAGTCCACTGGAAGATGTAATCTTCCGCACGTCGCCCCCCAGCTGGCGGGAAGATACCGTGGAGGGGGGGGCACTCGAAGGCAAAGTTGCTTTCCATAAGACTACGGTCTCAACTTTAAAAATAAAAGCAACAGTTACTTTCTCCCTCCCTCCTTATCAGCTGCTGTAACTTACTCATTTCACAGTAAATTGTGACATGGCTGTCATTTTATCAGTACTCTGGCTTGCGTGAACGCTCGCAATTCAAGGGAGGTAATGTAATGTGTTTTAATGAAATTTTCCGATGTATTACATGAAGTAGCTTTCAACATAATCATTATTGATCCTTTCGGGAAAAAAAGAATTAAAATCTTAAACTTATTTTGTAATGTTTCTCATTGTTCATAAAGAAGGTATTTTATTTCTCTCTTACAGAGTATTCGGGATTACGATTTTATATGCTTTAGGATTGTGAAAACAGAATTGTTACTTGAATAGTTCAAAATCATATCTCCTGTCATATGAATCAATTTGTTTTAGTATTTACATCACATTGCTTCCTTTTTATTAATAGTGATTCATGGGAACATGTCTCTAATAGTTACTTGTTTTCCATGTCACAGTAAAACAGCTTAAATTGTAATGTGGGTTTTGAGTAAGATAAGTAACAACACGCATTATATGTAAGAGGCTGAGTTCGAAAACTCAGTAGGATAGGAGGGAGGGGCTTCATGAGAAACTTCTGGCAGTGAAGCCTAAAAAATTTGAAGTTTCATACATTATAAGCAGCAGTACACACACTTCAGCAGCAACAACTGCACGAACCTGGCACACCTGTTTTTCAGTTTCGTATTTCGTCGCAGACTTATGAGTAATTAATAACTTGAGTAATAAGCAGCATTACTTTCTCAAGTTGTGATTCAGTTTTGTTTTAACATATAATAGGAAACATTGTGGATGTTTTATGAGAACATTAGGAAAATTAATAAGAAGTTTTTGGTGGCGGACCAGACGTGTATCAGTTGTTGTAATTGAGAGCTGCTCAATATGTACCACATGCTTGCATGTTGCATTCTTTGTGGTACAAAACACAAGTCTTAGCATGGGAGAAAATTGTCTTTTGCAAGTATATCAGACAAATAAAAGGTAACCAACCATGACTTGTGTATTTCTTTGTACATCCAGTGTTAAGTTTATTATTTGACTGTGAAAGTGTAACATCTATTCAGAAAATAGTTTATTCTGACAGTGGTAATCAATTTTATTTTTCACTTTTATATGTTGCTGATTACCATTGAACGCTCTTCACAATTTTAAGTCGAACAAAATGATATATTTTAATGAAGTTAGTTCTGCAACTGAATATGATTTTTTCCTTACTCGTTAATTGTGTACTGTGAACTTTATTGTATAGTGGATCATTACTAATGTTTTTGAACAAAATTACACCAGCAGTCACTGACTCAAAGTTACGTAACTATGTTTTTTTTTAATTTTTGTTTTTGCTTTGTACAGAATAATGAAACATTTCATCTTTACAAGCAGTAAACCTTTGAAGAACTTCAGGTTGTATGGATTATTAAAAATCGTAACACTTTTAAAAATTGGTTTATATATAAATTATTACATGCTGTCAGTATAGTAAGATCAAAATCTGAAATATCACATGAAGAAAGATGAAAATGTATTCTTGTGTTGCTCTATAGAAGTATAGATTCAGATTTCTGTTGGGCATCTCTGTAAGCTCAACGAATTTACGCATATGAAATGCTTGTCACAACCTGTTTTAAATATTTTGTGCTAAAACATTATAATTTTCCCTATTTCCGTTCAGCAATGTTAGTTTCCAATATTTTGTTCTCACCAGGAATGAATTCAAAATTAAGGGCAAGTGCCACTTAAAAGCTTCAATTATACAAGATTCGTATTTCCCTCATTCTTTATCTTTTCCCATCCACAAATAAAACTTTCATTTTCCTAGTTGTACTGCAATTTATCTTTTTGTTTATCTTTTTGCCAAGAAGTATTGCAAGCAGATTAAATTGGTTAGTTATGTGTGTATATGTTGTGGGAGGTAAACAAACTTCCAGTGAAATGGGTATTGTATGCCAGCAGTGTTGGTCCATCAGGTTGTATGATGTACAGAATAATATTGGTAATGATGCTTGAATATATACTGTTAATTCTTATTCTCCACTCTAATAAAATAATCATCTCAAAAATGTATTTGTGTATTTATTTAACTCTTATTTAAGCCCTTTTCCCATTCCAAGTTTGGAAGTGAAAATTATTGTGAACACTTCAAAATTTAAGGAGAAAATGTATTTCCTTGGTATAGCTGCCACAAGAATTCTGACAGCATACATTCATGTGTGTGCCATGAAGTGAGACTTTGTACACTTGATGAGCATAAACATTCTCTCTTAATCCTTAAAACTTCAGATTAAAGTCATATTTTTAGAACCCTTAGAATAAAATTAATTAGTGCTTCCTGCTTTCAGTAAAATTTTACTTTCCAAGACTTAGTAACTCATGTGACTCTTGTACTTTCAGACAGTCCATGAACTGTAATAAACTGTAATATTGCAAAAAAAAAAAAAAAAAAAAAAAAAAAAAGCAGTACATAAATGCTAGTGATCTGCTGATTGCTTCTATTTTTGGGTGGATTTTAAATCTAATTTTCTTCAAAATTCTGCTCAGAAAGTGGGTTTGTATTATCATTTAAAGCCAAAGTTGTGGCTATTCCTTTGAAAAGAATGCTGTTTGTATGCCATTTCTAATGACTATACATCAACATAACATAAACCTTACTCTTCCTTCCTTCTGCTAAGAAAATTTGTGACAATGTTGAATTTGTTGTTGTTCAGACTAGATATATAAGATACCATAGTCATTAGCATCCACTGTGTTATTTGAAGCTTCTCGGAAAATACTTGATATAGTAAAATAATCAGAAAACACACAATAAAGTAACAAAATCTTGACAGAGAAGGCTAGAGTGCTTAAAGAAATGATAGTATATAACAAGCTACAAAATAAAACAACTTCTTGCTTCCTGGGGCTGCGAAGAGTGGCCAACTAGAATTAAATCATCAACTAAAATAGAGGAGAAAATTTCTCTTGTTAGCAAATTGGTTGTATTTGTGATGTTCCTGGCTATGTATTTAAAGAAAATGCTAGTTAAAGTGTAATTACACACAAGCACACACTCTTGTATTTGTTAATTTGATATGTCAACAATTATAAAAGGATAGATTGCTACTCATAGTAAAGATGACATGTTGAGTTGCAAGCAGGTACAATGAAAATACAATTACACACTAAGCTTTTGGTGAAAGCTTTCTTCACAAAAGAAAGGAAATACACACATTCACACAAGCAGGCACACCTCATGCACGTGACTGCTGTCTCCGGGCACTCTGGCCAGACTGCAACTGTTGAATTGAACAAAAGCAGCAATCTAGAGTGGGGGAAGGGAAGGGGCAGGTATAGCAGAGTACAGGTGTGGGGGGGGGGGGGGGGGGGGAGAAAAGAACATTATCTGGCAGAGCATGCAGAGACTATAAGGTGACAAGCAAGGCTGCCAGGCACAACTTCAGGAGACTGGGTGGAGGGGGCGATCACAATGAGTGGAAAAAGACAGAAGCTTTGTGTGCAGGGTGTGAGGACAGTAGGTTTTTGTAGGTTGCGGCAGGGATAATTTTAGGAGTAAAGAATGTGTCTCAAAGATAGCTCCCATTTCCTCAGTCCAGAAAACCTGGTGGCAGAGGAGAGGATCCAAATGGTTACAGTTGTAAAGCAGCCATTGAATTAAACCACATTATGTTCAGCTGCATTTTGTGCAACAGGGTGATGCACTTTGCTGTTGTTCACAGTTTGGCAGTGGCCATTCATCACAGTGGACAGCTGGCTGGTAATCACACCAACATAAAAAGCTGTGCAATGCTTGCAGCAGAGCTAGTATATGACATGATTGATTTCACAGGTTGCCCAGCATCTGATGATGTAGGATAAGCCTGTGACAAAACAGCAATATGAAGTGCTGGGTGAGTGGATTTGCCAGATTTTGCACTTGGGTCTTCCACAGGGATATGATCCCTGTGACTAGGTGTTGGAATTGGGAGTGGCATAGGGATGGACTAAGATGTTGCTGAGGTTGGCTGGGTGACAGAACACCACTTTGTGAGGTGTGGGAACAGTCTTGGGTAGGATGCCCCTCATTTTTTGAGCATCATGATATATAACCAAAGCCCTGACGAGGGATATGGTTCAGTTGTACCAGTTCGGGGGGTATTCAGTAATTGGGGGACCACTCCTATATGACACAGGAAGTCCGTTGCAATGTTGATGGATTGGTGGGTTTAATCTGGATCGAAATGCAGATATTGTTGATGGTTTGGTGGGTTTAATTTGGACAGAGGTATGGATGGAGCCATCAGACGGGGGGTGGTCAACATCCAGGAAGGTGACATGCTGGGTTGAGGAGTACCAAATGAAGTGACTGGGAGAGAAGGGGATGAGGTTGTGAAGGAATGAGGATAGAATGTCCTGGCAAGAGCCCAGATGATGATTTTTCTCAGTGAACTTGAACCAGATGAGGGGTTTCAGAGGTTAGGAAGGTTTCCTCTAGGTGGCCCTTAGACAGGTTGGCATAGGCGACTGCCATGTGGGTGTCCATGACTATGCTGAGGATCTGCTAGTGTGCCTTCTCTTTAAAGGAGAAGCAGATGTATCTTAGAAGAAAGTTTGTCAAGTGTATGAGGAATGAGGCAAGATAATGTGCACGAGTGGTGGTGGTTTATAGGCAAGTGGCATCAACGATGGTGAGTAGGGATCAAGAAGTAAAGGGTTGGGGATGGTGGAGAGTCTGAAGAAAGTGGTTGGTATCTTTGATGTGGGAAGATAGATTTTGGGCAATTGGTTGGAGGTGTTGGTGAGCAAGTGCTGAAACTCTTCAAGTGGAGGCACAATAACAAGCTGCAGTGAGGTGTTGAGGACTGTTAACGGAGTAAGGAAGGAACTGGATTCATGGGAGAGGTTCAGGGAAGGGCCTAAGGCTTTAAGCAGATATTGGAGGTTATGTTGGACTTTCGGCTGGGATCTCTTTGGCAGAGGAGTCAATTGGCAGAGGCATTCCACCAGGTAGTCACTGACGACAGTGGTGGAATCTTTGTCTGCAGGTAGGATGATTAGCTGAGGATCTGTTTTGAGGCTGTGTATGGCTGTTCTTAGTTCTATTGAAAGGTTAGTATTGGTAGGAAGGGACTTGGGGAAGGATGGTGCTGCTCTCTGCCAATGCTCCAACTAGTCTTTCCACCTCTGCTCCTCTCCTCCTCCTCCTCCTCCTCCTCCTCCTCCAGCCTCCTGACATTGCACCTGGGCAGGCTGGACCTTCCATCTTTTAGTCCCTGCACGCTCCACCAGGCAACATACTCATATAATAATAAAATAATTTAAAACTGTGCGGCCCACCCACAAGAAAATAATTGAGTAGTGCCCAACATTAATTTGTAACAAAGTGAAACAATGTTCTCTTGGCAAGATATCTCCTCTTTCTGTTAGTGCAAACAGCTATTTCATAACATTAACAAAATTTAAATTATACACTTTTTCATTACGGAAGGTGAAGATGCCATTTGTCCAGTGGACCAGTGAACCCCCATAGTAATATTTGTGCCGGAGAAGATTTTACAGTGCATAAAGATTTTAAACTTAAAATATACATTCTCCTGCCTCAGTGATAGATAATTATATATAAAACCTATCTGCCGACACGTACAGTCATGTTTGAAACTGGTAGTCTGCTCTCACATGCTTTGTTGCTTGGCTTGACCTCACCCGTGGAGACCACATACCAGCCACTGAGTTTATTGGCGAGAAGTGAAGAAGGGAGTGGGGCAGGCTGATGTGTTATCCTGAGCATTGGGGCAGCACTCTGGTGCATATCCACCAGAGCCTCCTATTCTCCTCCTGCTGTTGAACCTTGCCAGTGCACATTTCATCTTCCTCCCCACTTGTTTCATCGACATGACACATAAATAGCAGATTTTGATTCTAATTAATATTTATGCTATTCTAATACTTAGAACACATTTTGTCATTGATCCCTGTGAGCAGTTATGTTTCTGAAACTTCAGCAACCATAGGCACCAGTAATGTGACCAGCATTTACTCTCTGTCATGCATGGAGATTCAATGTACAGTGGTTTGAAAACTTGATCTCTCATATGCGCATTGTCTACAGTGTGAAGTCAATATGTGTGAAAATTCAGTTCAGAGGCTTAGGGAAAGCTAATTTCTCTTCCCTGTCACTTGAAGCTAAGCTAAATGTCATGGAATTAAGGAGACCAGCACCAAAGGTGAAGTTAGTCAAGAAAACTGAAAATAAAGAAATTTTAAGAATTTTCATGCCAGACATTTATGAGAAAATAGATGAGATATGTGGTGATATCCCAAAACATATTGTACCGTTTTTCGTGTGGGGTGGGGGGAAGGGGGGGACGGATGAAGAGGCGTTTGGGATTTGCAATCTTGGTTATTTATCATAGAACATAAACAAACATGGGTGGTCTAAATTAAGTATGACTGCACAGCTATATCACAATATTAGACAAAAACTGGGCAGGGCTTAGGCAGTCAATTGAGTCACAATCATCAGATTCACAAAAATCATTAAGTATTCTCTAAAACTGTATATTATGTTGAATATTTTGCTGCCTTTGAGCTCTCACTTCATCAATGTTGTGAATGCAGTGACCCATCAAACACACGAATCTTCCACTGCTCTCTTATAAATTTCACTGCTGAACTTGAAGCTGCACTTAGCGATCAACTTTTGAAGGCTACTGTTTTCAAAGGCACCTATTCAAAATGATTAACTTTCTTGTATGCTTAGCGGTTTATTGTTAATGAATAAGAAAGGGAATTGCTGCAGCTGATTTTGTGTATGTTATCTGTGATAACTGATATTTCAACAATTTCACAACTTGTTGTGGTTATCAGATTCATTTTGTATGAAAGTAAACCTGTAGAAAGGTTTTGGACTTTCATGACTCTTCATCAACCTGATGCAAAAACATTAGCAGAATCGCTTTAAGTTTGCTGGTTACTCTGGATAACTAATACGTATACACTTAATTCTCAGAGCTGTGATGGAGCAGCTGTGGTTGTTAAAGTTTACAGTCTCTTCTCAGTCATTTTAAACATGACTATTTTGTCACTGTTAGGCCCATAAGTTGAAACTGATTTTAGCCCAGACAGCAAATCAGAATAAGGATGTTTAGAATTTTATTTTGTTGGCCTTGGTGAGATTTCTGTTTTGTCCATAGTCCTTTTTAATGAACATCAATGCTGATAAGCATAGTGAGCAAGGAAGTCTTTTTTTTCTGTTTCCAATGTGAGATGAAGTTTTAAATCGAGACCTGTGCAAGTTGTAGACTCGTGAGAGCAAATGGAGGTTTCATCTCAGAAAAATACAATTACTCAAACAAGAGGGCTTCACCTGAAATTAGGGCACCCAGCATATCAGTTTTTGTTGCCTGTATTCAACTGTATTATGCCACTTTTTGACATATTATACAGTCAATTACAAAAACTAGCAGTTGACCCCACTGACTGTACAACAAAGTGTAGAACCTTTCAAAAGAGCTGTACAGGATATCCAAGGTGGTCATCATCAGTATGATTCTAACATACAGATACCTGCTGTATAGTGCGGAGAGAGAGAGAAGGGGAAAAAAAGATCCAAACACTTTTTCACAGGACACCTCATTGCTGCAAATGTATGTAATTCTGAAAAGTTTGATTCATACACAGTGTCGCTGCAGAGGTCTTGTGAAATTCCTTGCGTGCAGTAAACTGAGAATCGAGCTTCACATGGAACAAACAGTATTTAGAACTCTCACAGGTGCTGTTCCATTTCTGCAATCCCTATTCAAAAATAATTTGCAAGAAGCTTTTAGTGAAACTGAAAATGAAAGTGATTGTTACCAGTCAGATGACAGTGTCCAAGATGGAGCTATCCTCCTCTACCCTGAAGAGAATAAAAATTGTTCTGTGAAGTAAGTCGAGAGCAGCTAATAACACTAGCGGTGCTCTCCAGTGTATGTGGCCTCATAGACTCCAATGAATGCATCACTGACATGTTACCTGTTCATAAGGAGAGGAGAATGGATTTTTCATACAAACATCCACCATAAGATTAGTGTATTTCCATACAGCAGTTATTTTGTTACTTATTTTTAGCCTTTTTATGTTAGTTGCTTAGAACTTTCTAGTCAATCTTCCAGTGAACCCACTAGAAAAAAAACTCTATGAACCACCACTGAGACAAGGACAAGTTTGCTTGCTTTATGTATATTATTTTTCCAGAAAAATAAAAATATAAAACAAGCAGCTTTGTCCTTGTCTATATATGAGTCACCTAGATGCAAAACTGACCATGTCCTACACTGTATGTTGTACACATAAGTATGGATTAGTACGAAACCATTTGGGCTATTGAAAAAAAATCAGGAACTCAATGCATGTAAGATATAAGCAAAATAAAAATGGACTTGGACAGTTTTGCATCTGACTTTGCACATGGCCACATTTGCATGCAACTGAAATGGATATGGACAGTTTTGAACATGACTAGTTGTACATGAGGAGAGGATATGGAGTGAAAATAAAACTGTGTATCCATTTTTAATTTCTTTTAATATTTCTGAAGGTGCATGGTGTAACAACTGACAAACTGCAATCCACTTAATACATTATATTTGGGACAACGTCTTCATCTTCTCCCATTAGGCATTCTGATTCAACTGATGCCCCTGACCCGCTGGAACCTAGTAATGTCATGTACCTTGACAGGGATTCACGTTCCCTCCAGGACTCACCATAGTGTTTCTCCAGGAGTTTTGAAACATCCTCCAGTTTCTTTTCATTAATAGGAACAACCGGGTTCGTAATGCAGCTTGAGTTTGTGTGTCCTAAGTGCTTCCGACGTTTGCATACGGATGCTGGTAGGTTGATTCCAGAATTATAATTAGGCTCCCCTTGGACTTTTATAGCAATCTGAGAATCACAGATGATGATCACTCATTTTACTTTCGTTATCTGGAAGGGGAATTATGCTGCGGGTTTAGTGATGTTTTGAATGGCTCCTTTCCAGTCAACTACCTTCCAGCCTCTTCCTAGAATGTGAAGGGTCCCATACTATTCCAAGATGGTATGGTGCTCCGATGGCTGAACTATCACTTCTCATTTCCGCAGTTGCTTTCGATGAGCCCAAAAACTCTATTAGGAGGCATGAATGAATGTCCAGTTACGGGATAAATAACTTCTGTTTTGTTTACTCCTGGCACATGTTTGTACACCCAGTGACACAGCATTGGTACAACTATTGTGTTCTTATTTTGCCCAGGGCATCCATAGGCAATTAATCTCAAAGTTTGTACGTTGCTCATGTCTGTATGACACAAACGGTGGTAAAGAGCTGAACATATTTCATTTGACCCCTTCTTACTTTCATGTTCAAACCAAGTGTACATGAAGACATTATTAGTGGTTAACTTTGATTTAGAGGAACCTACTACAATGGCAAAATTGTATAGGTATAATTGCGTACTGTAATTGACACTCTGGTCAGGTATTTTTGGCAAGGATAAATTCTTTTGGCAGTCAAAGGACATTGTCAGAAGGTTGTCTTGCTTTTCTTTCAGCAGTGAATAGAAACTGTTTGCTTTAAGGTTATGAAGTCTCTTTTGACCCATAAGTTGAGCTTTCTTAATGTCACACTTTTCAGTTTTTATCTGCTTCAAAAGTCTGAGACACATGGAACAAACATCTGTTTTTGGAGACCCAAATCCAATGTTAAAATTTGTATTAAATGTGTTCCTAAAAAAATTCTGCGTGACTCGCTTTTCAGGAGTAACCACGGAATTGTAATGTCACCACATCTTTCTAATGTTGAGAGTTGCAGGTAAATATACACGACGCTTTTCTCCCTGCAGTAATGTGACTCAGTTCAAACATACCTTTTTATATGAGCAATTACTTCCTGTCGTTTGGGCTCATTGTTCATCGTCGGGCGATCACCTCCCCTTCTCTCCTTAGCAATATCTCCAGTCTTGAGGTGATGGTGTGCAATGTTTTGCACTCTTGCTTTTGAATCAGCAAGAATGTTCAAATATGTTTCACGGCATACTTACACTGTCACTGACACGCCAGGTACTTTTTTTCGTACAAAATAAGAGATTCTCTGTCCTCTGTTGATTTGTCTTTCTCCCCTGCAACGAGATCTCAAATGTGTCTTGATACTCATGTATTTCAGAAGGAAATTATCTTGGTAAATTTTATCACACTTTGCATAATAGCTGGTATGAAAAGACTTAATATCTGTCATTGTCAGGCTAGCACAGTCCCATCCGACTCGATGACCACATTTTGGATACTCGGGAAGTCCTTTTGACGAATATCTGAAATCACACATATGAACAAAAAGTTATTCATAGATCAATGTTAGATCATGTCATTAATAATAGTCAACACATGTATTTATTACTTTCACACAAATACAGTTAATAGGGTATACATTTTTTCTTAACACCCTGAACTGTTATTCTAATGTTTAGATTTCCCCCATTTACTGCATGATGTAAAGACAAAAATAATACATACCTCTTCAATTTTGCCATATTTTGTTTCCACTGGTCTTCATGTCGTACCTGCTTCTTAAAACGGTCAGATTATCTTTCTGTGATGCCTTGATTACGTTCCATAATTTATAATTTACTTAGATGAAAAATGTGTATAACTTTCAAACAGCTATAAGAGACCACACAAGTACAATGTTTACATGCTTATGGTAGCCATCTTGCATTACAGTCTCTTGACCCCAGCCTTCAATGCGATTTGTCAAAAGGGACAAGGCAAGTTTTGCACCCAACTTACTGATGGACATGGACAGTTTTGAATCTAATCACACTTTTTGTGAGCTGTTTTCCATAGGACATGGAAAGCTTTGAGCATAAATAGCACCGAGCGAGGTGGCACAGTGGTTAGCACACTGGACTCGCATTCAGAAGGACGACGGTTCAATCCGGTGTCCAGCCATCCTGATTTAGGTTTTCCGTGATTTCCCTAAATTGCTCCAGGCAAATGCCAGGATGATACCTTTGAAAGGACACGGCCAGCTTACTTCCTCTTTCTTCCCTAATTCTATGAGACCGATAGCCTCGCTGTTTGTCTCTTTCCCCCAAACAAACAACCAACCAACCAACCAACCATAAATAGCATTTCAAGTATGTGTAAAATGTCATGCTCTACAATCCAGAGTTGTCAACTCAATTTTTTTTAAAAGTGGACATGGACAGTTTTGCATCCAAGCAACTCATAAATACAACTAATGTCATTTATAAATTACATGAAGACTGCAAACACTGAGAATAAAGTCATAATGTATGCCACATTATTGATATATTTAGCTGTCTCCTCTGATTAAGTCCACAGCTCGTGGTCTAGAGGCTAGTGTTGCTGTCTCTGAATACTGGACTCCCAGGTTCGATTCCCAGCCGGTTTGGAGATTTTCTCTGACTGGGGACTCTGTGTTTGTGTTGTCCTCATTGTTTCGTCGTCGTTTGTGAACATGGCGAGACTGGACTGTGTAAAGATTGGAACTTGTACAGGTGCTGATAACCACGCAGTTGAGTTCCTCTGAAAACTCATCATCATCATCATCATCCTAGTATTAATTAAACTTGTTTTTAATTATAATTATATACAATGCCTTATATCAGTGAAATATGCCATTGCTTCCAAAAGTATTTGGCATATGTGTGTCTGGCTCATAGATCATTTTTGTATCTGATTCACCTGAAATTTTATTAATTTTATAAGATTTGCCTATTAGACTTCGCGTACTTTCACAGAATTTATTGCAGTTACAAACAATTCCTCAATGCACACACTGTAAAGTGGTGCATTGTGCTTTCTGTCTCTCATATGATTCCCTTGGTATGAATATCTAATGATAGACTGGCAGACCTGTGCCATCAGTGGCTGACCCACAAACAGCAGGCAACTTCCAGTGTTGGCCAGATTTAGCAGAAGTACATAGAGGGCTCACAGTCCTTCCTCAGTGTGTCTGTGCCATGCCTGTCTTAGGCATGCATCCTGAATGATGTTACACATACTCTTCCTCAGTGTGGCATATTGAGTTCTGGAGGCCACACGCACAGCATGTGGCATGAGGCATTGCCTCATCAAGAAGCAAGTTAACGAGACTTAGTTTTGTTCCCTGGGTTGTACCAAATAGAAAGTGTATGCCAGAATGAAAGTGTAAGCTTTTCACAGGGCTGGCAAATTTGGTGTCAGGAACTCATGAGCCACCAGACCTGTATAACTGGAAGTACTGGACATGATTGAGCACTGTGTAGTATGGCAGTAGGATGCAGTATGTCACAACAATTACAATAACTGCTTGAATTGCACAGATACTACAAACCTGTATAAGAAAAAAGAACACCCTCAACATCAAGGTGTGCTACATGTCAATGGGACAGAAGGCTTTTGGGAAACACTTGTCA
Organism: Schistocerca gregaria; assembly: GCF_023897955.1. NCBI lineage: Eukaryota > Metazoa > Arthropoda > Insecta > Orthoptera > Acrididae > Schistocerca > Schistocerca gregaria. The sequence continues at coordinate 174,189,238 of NC_064922.1, read as the reverse complement.
GCAGACAGTCTGGAGCATGTGCTGTGCCTCAGTTGAATTAGGCTTGTTCAGATATGTGGAGCTCTGCCAGAATTGCATTATTTATCTAGTTTCTCTTGCTGCATCTACAATGAATGTGGACCTTTCTCAACCAAACATCCTTCAGTGGGTTGGGTGAAACACTGATCAAACTGACACCAGAGTGATCTCACCAGGGTAGACTACATCAGCAATCAACATCCAATGTTAAATGCATGAATAGCAACAAATACATCTGCTGAAAAGGTACTTATAATATAAAATGATACTGGACGTAGAACTTTTTCATTTTCAGAAAGCTCTGGTATTCATAAACGCAACACTAAAATCAGCAAGACCAATCATCTTCACTGTTTTGAACTGTTATTGTGTATCTGTTTGGTAGTTCAATGAGACTTCTGTGATGATGTCCACTCATGACTGTAAATGCACCATGATCACATGTACTGGTTAAGCTGCGACACTTTAATTTTTTGCTATGTGATTCCAGATCTCGCAACACACTGGTTTCAAAATAACCTAGTTAGGCGTTGTAGATGGATATCTACCTTTGTTCCTGGTATGAAGTATTTGCAAATAAATAACATTTTGTAATTTTTGTTTTTTTGTTTTTGTGTCATCATAATGTTAAACTTCTCCAAGCCACAGAGTGACAGCTATTGAAAATAACTGATTTATAAAGCTACAGTTGAATACATAAAGTAAGGGAAAGGCAACCAGTCACCAGCAAACCAATGCATGGAGCACATAAACTCATAACAAGAAACAGCTTTCACACTTTAGTGCCGTAGTACAAGTCCTTGCTCTCGTAGCAACAGTCCCTTTCGAAAATTTAATTTTGCTACTGTCTGTATCATATCCTCCTCTTACCAACTCATGCTGCCCAGCTTGACTGTTAGTCAAGCGCACATTTTATTTACAATCTCATTGTATAATTGGGCATATTTATTTACAATTGTGCATGTCAATTTGTGAACAGACTTATTTGTTTATGAATGTTCCCACTACTTCCAGCTCCTTTGAAACATTTTCTGATTTTCCATCTAGCTTCATATGTAGCCCTCTGTGATTTAGAGTATTATGTCCATGGTTCCACCTGCTTATTCTCAATCTTTCGTAATTATTTTTTCAGCCACTCATTTTGTATCCCAACCATGAATCTCTCTCATTCTTCCTCTGCTAATTCTAAAAACTTTCCTTTGTCCTTGCAAAACACCTATCACAAATACGCTTTTTGAAATCTTGTCTGGCACATGGTATCCCACCTGATGGGCATTCCATTAAAACTGACATCTCAGGATGTCAACTATCCTCCCGCAAGAACCTTATCCTTTTTCAGTTCCTTCAGTCCCTCACTCTCACCAAGCTACTCCTCTATACAATCCAAGCTCAAAGCATACTTCACAGCCTCTACTCCTTTTGCAAAATCTTTTTTCTCTGTGACCAGAACTTCCTGAATACCATCTCTGCAATAGAAAATCCTATCCTTCAACAGTTGAAACAGTGTTCCCAGGGACATCTGATTAATCTGTCCCAGCTGCTCCTGTCTTATACCTGTATGAGACTGTCTATAGCTAAGACAAAGCCTACCACTTTGTTCTGAACCCACACCTTCCTGCTGTCAACCTCTCATAGCTCTCTGAGTACACCTTGCTGACGTACTCCACCTACTACATTCCCAAAACTTCTTCCATCCTCCACAAGACACCTTGCTCCTCAGCACCCACCCCACAACAGAGATGCCAATTTTTCTGCCTGAACTCTGACCCCTGCAGAAGTCTCAGTACTTTGTAAAGGCCTCACCTTCAGCCTCAAATCATGCTGGATATTGAAAGGACCTTCTTTACTTTACTTGTTCTCTCCAGTGGAAATGTTTCTTTGGTACAAAACTCACTGACAACAGCCAACCAAAACGCCATTTAGAATCTTGTTTAAAATGGTTACAACCTCCCTCAGACCATGATCCTCCTCCCTTTGCACTCAGCCATCCCCTGGTAATCTTTCAGAAATCCCTTCTCAATGAGTCCAGCATCACTCCTATGGAATGCACTGATATCGGTGGTCTGGAAAACCATCCAGAACTTAGCATCCTTCCTGCAGACGAAGGCTCCATCACAATGGTCATTAATCTCAGTGATCAGGTGGCTGAGGGATTCAGCCAACTGCCCGACACCTCTGCATAGAAACCTTACAACCATGATCCCATCCCAGAAGTCCAACATGACCTCAAATAGCTTCTCAAGGCCTTAGGTCTATCCTATAACCTGACACCTGACACCTGACTCAGTCTCCTTCCTCACATCATTGGCCCCTTGCACTCTTACATTTTATCTAGTCCACAAACCCAACCCCCACAAGTGTCCCTCCTAGTCCGCCCTTACTGGCTGGGTAGTACTGTAACAGAACAAACCTCGGCCTTTGTTAACAAACACCTCCAAACTACTGTTCATAACAATGTATCCTACATTCAAGACACCACTCCAAACTTCCTGTCGCGTTATCACCAAACTCCTTGTTGGTCGTGGTGGAAAGGACATCCTTGTGCACTAACATCTCCCATACCCAACACCTTCTCCAACATCCTCCTGATACCAAATCCACCACCAGTTTCATAATCCTCCTAGCTAACAACAGCCTGACCCACAATTATTTCACTTTTGAAGATCAAATCTATAAACAAAGCCATCATGCTGCCATGGATACTTGCATGGCACCATTCTGTGTCAAGTAATTTATGAGCCGTGTGGAGGAATTCTCCCTATCCAGTCTACACCTGAAACCTCTTGTCTGGTCAAGATCCACTGATGACTTTTTCGTGATCTTGACTCGGGGCAAGAACAACCTTTGCTCTTTCATACATAACCTCAGCACCTACTCCAAAATCTGCTTCACCTGGATATTTACAAATGTCAAGCCATCTTCCTAAATGTCAATATCTACCTCTTGGATGGCTCCACAAATATGTCTGTTCATATAAAGTGCACCAACCATCAATTGTACTTCCTCTTTTTCAACTGCCACCCACTCCATACCAGAAACACTCCTCCTTATGCAGGAGCTGTTGAAATGTACCAATAACTTTGCCACAGCCTTTGCTGACAGACAATATTCTATCCTGCTCTTCCATAAACAAATCTCTCATGCCCCTTGCTCATCTGACACTAATAAACCCATTAACCAGCCAGACATGGACCTGCACTCCTCTGATCACATACTGTTGCCTTGGTCTTGAAAAGCTCAACTGCATCAGTGCTTCAGCTGCCTCTCGTCATGACTTGAGATGAGGGATATCCTCCCAAAATTCAACCTTCAGCATCTAAAATAGTGTTCCACAGCCCCCAACCCCTACAGAATACTCTTGTCCCCATCCTTCTTCAATCCTGCACCACGTGGATCACTTGCCTGTGGCCAGCCCAGCTGCAAGACCTGTCCCATACATCAAACCACTGCCTGGTACTGCAGTCCTGTCATGGGCGTTTCCTGCCCAATGAAAGGCAAGGGTCATTAGTGAAAGCACTGATATTATATATCGGTTATGCTGCAATTATTGTATAGTGGTCTATGCGGGCATGAGACGTGATGATCTGTTTACTTGCTGAAATGGCCACCACCAGGCTTTAATCAAACTGCAAATTTGACCATCCAGTTGATGAACATGTAGCACACCACAACAAAAATGACTTTAACATATGCTTCACTATGCGGGCCATTTGGATACTTGCCTCCAGCACAAGTTTCTCTGAACTATGCAGACGGGAATAATTTCTACAGCATATCCTGCATCCTTCCAATTACCTGCCCTAAACCTCTGCTAACCTGTTCCCAGTGCCTCACCTTATCTTTTCCCTTGTCTCTTCTGTTCCCATCACTCCTTCTCAATCCAAAGTGTATTGTGCCTTCTCCTATCACTCTTCTTCCCTCCTTCACCCTTGTGGGCACGCTCTCTCTCTCTCTCTCTCTCTCTCTCTCTCTCTCTCTCTCTCTCTACCCCTCTACCCCTTCCCACCCATTCTCCTCCCTTGCTCTCTCTGTATCTCGACCTTCCTCTTCTTTTTTTCCCTCCCTCCCTACCCTCCTCTCCTTATATCTCTGCTCCACACCCTGTACACCTTTCATCGTATCGTCTTATGAGGTTGTGGAGTCATCTTCCAAATCCTTGCCTCTTTCCCACTACCCCACTTTGTGTATTTCCCTACACCATTTCTACCTTTGTCAGATCAGGCAACTGCTGTCAATAATCAGTTATCAATAATCAGTCTTGTTGTGGCCACAGGAGTGTGATCTAGGGTATCTGTACAGTTTTGTGTATGAAACTGTGTACTTTTGCTAGAAAAAGAACAAGAGGTAGAAAGATAATGTTAATGCTGTTTCTTGTTATGTGGTTCTGTGCTCCGCACATCTGGTGCAGCAATTGCTCACTGTAACCTTGTATACCAGTAATACAACCAGTTTGTAATTGCAACACTTCTTTATTGATTACACAAACACATGAATTCATCAGCAGTAACAATTAACAACATTTGCATATCAAAGCCCTATCCGTATTTAGTATTTACAATATTAACTGTCACACTTGTGACAGTAGCCCCTTTACGTGCTGGTAACAACAGTCAAAATAATAGATGAAATAGATAACCAAATGTTTACAATGTCGGCTATCGCCTTTCTCATTCAGTTTGACACTTACTGAAAAGGTAATTTTAATTTTATGCTATCTGGCATGAAGGGTGCTATTAATTGTTCTGTTTACACTTAGCATTCTACTACACTCAACGTCTGGAAGATTTTAGACTTTATGCAAGCTTAAGGCAAAACATCAATTTGATGAACATGTGATGGATGCGAGCAAACGTTAATCTATTATGATTTCACAAACACACGATCCAAAGAGTAAACTTATACTCAACTTTGAGCAGTAGGAAATCTTCTGCCTAAAATAAGCCTCTCGTTGAATGGAATAGAGAAACCACACGTTAATGGGGTGCGGATGGCCCCGAGTTCAAATCCTGAGATTTCTGTCACAGTGCAAGCTCGCGGGGTGAGTTTTGTTCGTGTTGACCACTAAACACGTTTCTGAAAGCAGGAAAACATGAGCGACAGACACACTGTAGTAAACAAGTTACACACACACACACACACACGCACACACACACACACACATATATATATATATATATATATATATATATATATATATATATATATATGTGTGTGTGTGTGTGTGTGTGTGTTTGTGTGTAACTTGTTTACTACAGTGTGTCTGTCGCTCATGTTTTCCTGCTTTCAGAAACGTGTATAGTGGTCAACACGAACAAAACTCACCCTGCGAGCTTGCACTGTGACAGAAATCTCAGGATTTGAACTTTTTTTTTTCCGAAATTTTCTTGAATTTCCCCACCCTTTAACGTGATCTGGAGACAACATAACTACCCAACCTTTGCACCCATTGTTGTTCACCAAATATATATATATATATATATATATATATATATATATATATATATAGAGAGAGAGAGAGAGGGAAACATTCCACATGGGGAAAAATATATCTAAAAACAAAGATGATGTAACTTACCAAACGAAAGTGTTGGCATGTTGATAGACACACAAACACACACACAAAATTCAAGCTTTCGTAACCAACGGTTGCCTCATCGGAAAGAGGGAAGGAGAGGGAAAGACGGAAGTTATGTGGGTTTTAAGGGAGAGGGTAAGGAGTCATACCAATCCCGGGAGCGGAAAGACTTGCCTTAGGGTGGAAAAAAAGGACAAGTATACACTCGCACACACACACATATCCATCCGCATATATACAGACACAAGCAGACATTTGTAAAGGCAAAGAGTTTGGGCAGAGATGTCAGTCGAGGCGGAAGTACAAAGGCAAAGATGTTGTTGAATTACAGGTGAGGTATGAGCGGCGGCAACTTGAAATTAGCGGAGGTTGAGGCCTGGTGGGTAACGGGAAGAAAGGATATACTGAAGGGCAAGTTCCATCTCCAGAGTTCTGACAGGTTGGTGTTAGTGGGAAGTATCCAGATAACCCGGACAGTGTAAGACTGTGCCAAGATGTGCTGGCCGTGCACCAAGGCATGTTTAGCCACAGGGTGATCCTCATTACCAACAAAAACTGTCTGCCTGTGTCCATTCATGTGAATGGACAGTTTGTTGCTGGTCATTCCCACATAGAAAGCTTCACAGTGTAGGCAGGTCAGTTGGTAAATCACATGAGTGCTTTCACATGTGGCTCTGCCTTTGATCGCTTACACCTTCCGGGTTACAGGACTGGAGTAGGTGGTGGTAGGAGGGTGCATTGGACAGGTTTTACACTGGGGGCGATTACAAGGGTAGGAGCCAGAGGGAAGGGAAGGTGGTTTGGGGATTTCATAGGGATGAACCAAGAGATTACGAAGGTAAGGTGGACGGCGGAAAGACACTCTTGGTGGAGTGGGGAGGATTTCATGAAGGATGGATCTCATTTCAGGGCAGGATTTTAGGAAGTCGTATCCCTGCTGGAGAGCCACATTCAGAGTCAGATCCAGTCCCAGAAAGTATCCTGTCACAAGTGGATCACTTTTGTGGTTCTTCTGTGGGATGTTCTGGGTTTGAGGGGATAAGGAAGTGGCTCTGGCTGGGTTTGAGGGGATAAGGAAGTGGCTCTGGTAATTTGATTCTGTACCAGGTCGGGAGGGTAGTTGCGGGATGCGAAAGCTGTTTTCAGGTTGTTGGAGTAATGGTTCAGGGATTCCGGACTGGAGCAGATTCGTTTTCCACGAAGACCTAGGCTGTAGGGAAGGGACCGTTTGATGTAGAATGAGTGGCAGCTGTCATAATGGAGGTACTGTTGGTTGTTGGTGGGTTTGATGTGGACAGATGTGTGAAGCTGGCCATTGGACAGATGGAGGTCAACGTCAAGGAAAGTGGCATGGGATTTGGAGTAGGACCAGGTGAATCTGATGGAACCAAAGGAGTTGAGATTGGAGAAGAAATTCTGGAGTTGTTCTTCACTGTGAGTCCAGATCATGAAGATGTCATCAATAAATCTGTACCAAACTTTGGGTTGGCAGGCCTGGGTAACCAAGAAGGCTTCCTCTAAGCTGGGTAACCAAGAAGGCTTCCTCTAAGTGGCCCATAAATAGGTTGGCGTATGAGGGGGCCATCCTGGTACCCATGGCTGTTCCCTTTAATTGTTGGTATGTCTGGCCTTCGAAAGTGAAGAAGTTGTGAGTCAGGGTGAAGCTGGCTAAGGTAATGAGGAAAGAGGTTTTAGGTAGGGTGGCAGATGATCTGCGTGAAAGGAAGTGCTCCATCACAGCGAGGCCTTGGATGTGTGGAATATTTGTGTATAAGGAAGTGGCATCAATGGTTACAAGGATGGTTTCCCTGGGTAGCCGATTGGGTAAGGATTCCAGGCGATCGAGAAAGTTGTTGGTGTCTTTGGTGAAGGATGGGAGACTGCATGTAATGGGTTGAAGGTGTTGATCTACGTAGGCAGAGATACGTTCTGTGGGGGCTTGGTAACCAGCTACAATGGGTCGCCCGGGATGACTGGGTTTGTGAATTTTAGGAAGTAGGTAGAAAGTAGGGGTGCGGGGTTTTGGTGGGGTCAGGAGGTTGATGGAGTCAGGTGAAAGGTTTAGTAGGGGGCCTAAGGTTCTGAGGATTCCTTGAAGCTCTGCCTGGACATCAGGAATGGGATTGCCTTGGCAAACTTTGTATGTAGTGTTGTCTGGAAGCTGACGCAGTCCCTCAGTCACATACTCACGACGATCAAGTACCTCAATCTTGGAACCCTTGTCCGCCGGAAGAATGACGATGGATCGGTCAGCCTTCAGATCATGGATAGCCTGGGCTTCAACAGTGGTGATGTTGGGAGTAGGATTAAGGTTTTTTTAAGAAGGATTGAGAGGCAAGGCTTTAAGTGAGAAATTCCTGGAAGGTTTGGAGAGGATGATTTTGAGGTAGAGGAGGTGGGTCCTGCTGTGATGGAGGACGGAACTGTTCCAGGCAGGGTTCAATTTGGATAGTGTCTTGGGGAGTTGGATCATTAGGAGTAGGATCAGGATTGTTTTTCTTCATGGCAAAGTGATATTTCCAGCAGAGAGTAAGAGTGTAGGATAGTAAATCTTTGACGAGGGCTGTTTGGTTGAATCTGGGAGTAGGGCTGAAGGTGAGGCCTTTGGATAGGACAGAGGTTTCGGATTGGGAGAGAGGTTTGGAGGAAAGGTTAACTACTGAATTAGGGTGTTGTGGTTCCAGATTGTGTTGATTAGAATTTTGAGGTTTTGGGGGGAATTGAGCTGGAAGTGGGAGATTGAGTAGATGGGAGAGACTGGGTCTGTGTGCAATGAGAGGAGGTTGAGGTTTGCTGGAAAGGTTGTGGAGGGTGAGTGAGTTGCCTTTCTGGAGGTGGGAAACCAGGAGATTGGATAGTTTTTTGAGGTGGAGGGTGGCATGCTGTTCTAATTTGCATTGGCCTGTAGGAGGATGCTCTGAATGGCCGGTGTGGATGTGGGAGGAAAGATTGAGGACGGATAGGAGTTGACGGGTGTGTTCATTGGCTGAGTTGATGTGTAGGTGAAGGATTAGGTAGGTGAGGGCAATGGATTGTTCAGTTTGGAACTGGTATAGGGACTGATGGGAAGAAGGGTTACAGCCAGAGATGGGAACTTTAAGTGTGAGGCCTTTGGGGGTAATACCAAATGTCGGACAAGCCTGAGTAAATAAAATATGGGAGCGTAATCTGGCTAGGGTGAAGGCATGTTTGCAGAGGGAATGTAAATAAAATTTAATGGGGTCGTTGTGGGGATGTTGTGAGGGTGACATGGTATTAGAAGGTGGAAAGTGTAACATGAGGCTGAAATGAAAATGAAAATAATTTCATTGAAATATGTCTGCTTGTGTCTGTGTATGTATGTATGGATATGTGTGTGTGTGTGTGTGTGTGTGTGTGTGTGTGTATGTGTGTGTGTGTGTGTGTGTGTGTGTGTGTGTGTGTGTGTGCGAGTATATACCTATCCTTTTTTCCCCCTAAGGTAAGTCTTTCCACTCAAGAAAGGGCTGCACTATGGAACCTTCGAGAAGATCTGGAAGTAGTGGTGCTGAAGGCTGATAAAGGTAATTCTGCCGTTTTGTTACCTCGTGGGTTGTATTTAGAGAAGATGTATAGTCTACTGAGTGATACCATGTACAGGAAGATTGATCACGACCCAACAGCACGTGTGCAACGGAAGACGTGTGCACTTTTAAACTCTTTGTCGTTAGCTCCAGAGACCATCAAGCGGTTAAGACCACATGGCAGCGTACCACCGAGACTGTATGGTCTTCCTAAAGTGCATAAAGAAGGTCTGCCTTTACGACCTATGGTGAGTAATATTGATGCACCCACGTATGATTTAGCCAAACATCTAGCTTCCTTGCTGAGACCATTTGTGGGCAAATGTTCATATCATATACGGAACTCTGCTGATTTTATCGATAGACTGGGGTCTCTCCACTTAAGTAGTTCGGATCTTCTAGTGAGTTTTGATGTAGTTTCCCTTTTCACAAAAGTACCTCTTGGGGATTTATTGTTTCTAATTGGTCAACAGTTTGAATCGGACATCACTGCTTTGTTTCGACATGCTGTTTCCTCAACTTATTTTATGTTTAACCAGGAATTTTTTGAACAGTCTGACGGCGTCGCCATGGGCAGCCCTCTGTCCCCTCTGGTGGCTAACCTTTTCATGGAGGATTTTGAAGAGAGAGCACTTGAATCAGCGGTTTGTAAACTAACTGTTTTTTGGAGGTACGTCGATGATACTTTCATAGTCTGGCCCCACGGAGAAGAAAAGTTAATGGAGTTTTTTCATCATCTTAACTCCATCCATCAGAATATTCGATTTACCATGGAACTAGAGAAAGATGGTGTCCTTCCATTCCTGGATGTTCTGGTTAAACAGAAGAGTGACGGCTCGTTGGGACACTCTGTTTACCGTAAGCCGACTCACACTGATTTGTACCTGCATTCTTCCAGTTGCCATCACCCATCCCAAACCATGAGTGTACTTAAAACCCTTGTGCACAGGGCACACACGGTGTCGGATGCAGAGAATTTGCCTAAGGAACTTGCACATTTAAGAACGGTGTTCAGGGACAATGGTTACTCGACCCTGCAAATTAACAGGGCCTTCGCAACTAGAGCCAGGAACCGGGAAGTGGACAAAGAAGAGAGTGCGCCAGCCAAGTCTCTAGCTTTTCTCCCCTTCATTGGTAATATCTCTTTTAAAATAGCAAGGATTCTAAATACTTTTCATGTGAAAGTTGTTTTTCGTCCGCCTTCTAAGATTTCAGATTTGCTGGGTTCGGTGAAGGATGATCTGTTACTGCGGAAGGTGGGAATTTACAAAATACCGTGGCAATGTGGTATGGCCTATATAGGACAGACAACACATACTGTGGAAGAGCATTGTACAGAACATCAACGTTGCACTCGTCTACTGCAACCCAGTAAATCTGCAGTTGCGGAACATTGTATTTCTAACAGACATTCAATGGAGTACGACAAAACTTCGATTTTGGCCACAGCAACAACGTTTTGGGACTCCATTATTAAAGAATTCGTTGAAATACGCATTGCTGGAAATTTAATGAATCGGGACAGTGGTTACCAATTGAATAATGCATGGAATCCCGTCATCACAGAAATTCTCTCGAGACGAAGACGCCAGAAGACATCGATACCTGCGGCCAGCGACAATACCGACGGCACCTGAGTTTCGCAGTTCCACCAGCGAGGGCGCTGTTGCTGGGCGGTGTGGTCCTTCTGTCGCCGCGACTGCAACGCATGCGCGGCAGTACTATCAGCGCACTATATAAGACGGAACGGAGAACTTCTTCGTCAGTCCTCGTTCGGCTCACCTGAAGATGGCTGGCATTTGTCCAGCCGAAATATCGTGCGAAGAAGTTTACGACGACCGGCTGCAAGCCCGAAATCTATTTCTAGGGGACTAATGACCACATCAGTTGAGTCCCATAGTGATCAGAGCCATTTGAACCATTTTGTTTAAGTGGGAGTTGTTTCCTCATCAGCTGTACAGTCCCGACCTGGCACCGAGCGACTTCCACTTATTCCCAGCAATGAAGAAGTGGTTGGCTATGCATCGTTTTGATGACGACACACAGTTTCAAGAAGAGGTAACCACGTGGTTGCAGGTGCAGGCTACCGAATGTTACGACTAAGGAATTTCCGAGCTCGTCCATCGCTACGATAAGTGCCTTAATTTAAATGGCAACTATATAGAAAAGTAGTATTTAAGTGTGGCTTTATCTGTATATAACAAAAAAAATTTCCAACAATTTAATTATTTTTAATTTCAAAACGTAATGTACTTTGTGGATAGCCCTCTTATAAGAATAGAAAATACTTACTCTGATTACTAAGCATTTCAAATCTGGCATCTACACTGATAAGCCAAAACAATAGTGACCACTGCGCACTGCGAGGTTGGATGTCGCCTGGAGGCGAGGCGGGAATTGTGATTCATTGGTCTGATGACATACACTTACAAATCATATGATTATGGTACAGGAGACACGTCAAAAATTACAAACTAGAATCTAATATTAATTTTTAAAACTATGTAGCAGTATCTATATTTTCTTATTTTCCAGCATAGGTAAATATCTTTCTTGATAATGTACAATTTGTTTTTTTTTTCACGATATAATGCTAATTTGCAGTTGGAATATGCTCAAATTATCAGTTCATCTTTCATGAACTATTCTAATAAGTAGTAACATTTGTGTATAAGAACTTCATGTAACTTCTTTTTTAGTATCCTTAGTTCCAGGTTTAGAATGTTTTTGCCTTTAAGTTTATTGTAGACTTTCATGCCCATATATTGTGGGCAATCTATGGGCAGGAAGCATAAAATTATCTTTATTCCTTGTACTGCGTGGATGATAAAGTTAGTTTTTAACCAAGAATTCCGCTTTGTTGTGTAAAAATAACATTAGCTCGTATATGCATAGGGAGGGGACAGTCAAAATTTTTAGTTTCTGTAATAATGGATGGCGTGATTCTCTTTGCTGTGCAATGCACATATTTCCGATAATTTTCTTCTGGAGCTTCAGTACACAAGATATATTAATGGAGCTCCCTCAGAAAATACTGCCACATCTTATCACTGATTCAAAGTAACTTAGATATGCTACTTTGCGAGTGGACACGTTAATAGCACTTGATAATATATGCGTGGCATATGCAAAGCTACCCAGTTTGTTGCACAGGTACTCAATATGTGTGTTCCAGTTTAAATTCTTGTCGAGGTGTAGACCTAGAAATTTGGTAAAATGCACTTCTGTTAATTCTTCACTTTTATGATTTATACTAATTCCCTGGTCTTTTGACTGTTTCGTTCTGAACTGAATCAAGTTTATTTCTGATGTGTTAAGCTTCAGACCATTTAACTGGAACCATGACTCTAGCTTGTCTAATGTATCAGTGACTCCATCAGTAATCATTTCTGTTTCTTCACTTTCTATCAAGACAGACACGTGTTATCAGCAAACAGAACGGATGGTGAATTTATGTTTAATGTTAAGTCGTTGACATATAATAAAAGAGAATTAGACCGAGGATCAAACCTTGTGGGACATTCTGTGTTGTTGTTTTCCAGTCTGAATGGTAGTTTACACCATTTGAAGAGATGATTGTTCTTTGTTTTCTATTAGATAAGTAAGAAGTAAGCCATTGAAGTACTGCACCCTTAACTCCATAAGGGGAGTACATAAGACAGATGTGGAATCATTCTAGCAACGATAAAGTGGGAAGGGAGAAGGGAGGAGAGGGTAAATCTGCTGACATAAACAACTTTGTCAAAACAGATATTATTATTACCCAGGGCCTGTGAATCAGAATTTCGAAAATGGTATAGCTTGTCGAATGTTCAGTGGTACTGTGGTGAGCATCAGTGGAAAGTGGCAGGAGGACAGTGAAACTACCACTGGGCGGTAAGTGATTGGATGTCCACGACATGTGGGATTAGGAGGTTTACCTGTCCGTAAAGCAGGATAAGTGGCTGGCGAAACAGCTCAACGGTGGTTCACGCTCAAGTATTTCGGAGCACACCGTTCACCGTACATTGTTGAACAAGGGACTACGAAGCGGTCGACCCCTGCGTGTTCACATGTTGGCCCAACGCCATCGCCATTATGGTTGCACCGGCCACGGGATCGTCGAGATTGGAACGAGACCTAGAATACAATCCGTGTCTCTTATTCCGCCAATAATATGACGATCAAAAATTTTCTAATGTTTCCAGCGGCTGCATACAATATTTATACAGCCGTGGACTGTATCTATGACTCAAATTATCTCTCTATTTAATTCCTTATAATCACGTTTTCTGTTAGGAAAAGCTCAGAATGCAAATGTGCTTTTAAAAGTCGACATCTTGAACATCTTTTGTGAGGAAATGTACACAATTAAACCAAACATTAGATCACAATATTTAATTTATTATCAGATGCATTTGTCCTGTTGCCAATTGTTTTCATTAATTTCCTCGGAAATTATTAAGAGCAGGACATGTGTTCATGTGACGTTTTTTGTTCAGAATCACTAATACGATCACCCTTCAAAGCATATATTTTTTACCCTTACTCATCCTGTATATGAGCTCCAATGAAACGAAATATCTCAAACATATAACCGCTAGCAAGCCAACCAGACCGAATTACAGAGACAACTGTGCTCCTCTCACACGGTACCCTGAAGGCCACAGACAAAGGCGATCACGTGGGAAGCAGCATTGACTTCCGAAAAGTGTTTGAACCTGTACCACAATAAGAATTATTAACAAAACTACCGTCGTGTGCATTATAAAGCATTATGTTAGCATGCATGGACGGTTATACAAAGATGAAATGATGTACAAGTAGCTTCAGGTGTGCCCCAGAGAAATCTGTTCGGGACCATCGCTCTTCTTGTTGCCTGTTAATACGTTGACTTCTATGTGACCATCAACGGTCATAGCAGAACCACTTTCCAGAAGCTGTGGCAGCCAGTGGCCAGAGCAGAGCCTCACGCCTGAAGGGCTCCTCTCACGGGACGTGAAAACGAACGTGGACGAGAAGCAAATGGTATCATGGCCTGCAATTCTGCATTCCACTACACTGCAAAGCGTGAAAAGAAGAATCAGGCATCTCAGATTTGCCTCATAGAGAGAAACGTGGCTAATTAAATGTGGTATCAGTTTTATATGACAAGCAAACTTAGGAGACGCCATATTGCACGGAATTAAGCTCTGTGTTTGGTGGTTTCTACACTACTGACAATTAAAATTGCTACACCAAGAAGAAATGTAGATGATAAACGGGTATTCATTGGACAAATATATTATACTAGAACTGACATGTGATTACATTTTCACGCAGTTTGGGTGCATAGATCCTGAGAAATCAGTAACCGGAACAAACACCTCTGGCCGTAATAACAGCCTTGATCCGCCTGGGCGTTCAGTCAAACAGAGCTTGGATGACGTGTACAGGTACAGCTGCCCATGCAGCTTCAACACGATACCACAGTTCATCAGGAGTGGTGACTGGCGTATTGTGACTAGCCAGTTGGTCAGCCACCATTGACCAGACGTTTTCAATTGGTGAGAGATCTGGAGAATATGCTGGCCAGGGCAGCAGTCGAACATTTTCTTTACCCAGAAAGACCCATACAGAACCTGCAACATGCGGTCGTGCATTGTCCTGATGAAATGTAGGGTTTCGCAGGGATCGAATGAAGGGTAGAGCCACTGGTCGTAACACATCTGAAACGCAACATCCACTGTTCAAAGTGCCGTCATTGCGAACAAGAGGTGACCGAGACGTGTAACCAATGGCACCCCATACCATCACACCGGATGATACGCCAGTATGACGATGACGAATACACGCTTCCAATGTGCGTTCACCGCGATGTCGCCAAACACGGATGCGACCATCATGATGCTGTAAAGAGAACCTGGATTCATCCGAAGAAATGACGTTTTGCCATTCGTGCACCCAGGATCGTAGTTGAGTACACTATCGCAGGAGCTCCTGTCTGTGATGCAGCGTCAAGGGTAACCACAGCCATGGTCTCCGAGCTAGTAGTCCATGCTGCTGCAAACGTCTTCGAACTGTTCGTGCAGATGGTTGTTGTCTTGCAAACGTCCCCATCTGTTGACTCAGGGATTGAGAAGTGGCTGCACGATCCGTTACTGGCATGCGGGTAAGATGCCTGTCATCTCGACTGCTAGTGATACGAAGCCGTTGGGATCCAGCCCGGCGTTCCGTATTACCCTCCTGAACCCACCGATTCCATATTCTGCTAGCAGACATTGGGTCTCGACCAACGCAAGGAGCAATGTTGCGATACGATGAACCGAAATCGCGATAGGCTACAATCCGACCTTTGTCAAAGTCGGAAACGTGAAGGTACGCATTTCTCCTCCTTACATGAGGCATCACAACAACGTTTCACCAGGCAACGCCGGTCAACTGCTGTTTGTGCATGAGAAATCGGTTGGCAACTTTCCTCATGTCAGCACGTTGTAGGTGTCGCCACCGGCGCCAACCTTGTGTGAATGCTCTGAAAAGCTAATCATTTGCATGTCACAGGATCTTCTTCCTGCCGGTTAAATTTCGTGTCTGTAACACGTCATGTTCGTGGTGTAGCAATTTTAATGGCCAGTAGTGTATATTATAACGACGTTGTATAAATGTAAGCTGTTAAAAAGCACTAGAATATAAACGATCTACATGTATACTTTGCAAACCAACAGAAGGTATGTCCCATTCTACCAGTTATTAGGGTTCCTTCCTGTCCCATTCACATATGGAGCGTGGGAATAATACGTGGGGGTCGTAGTACATTCTTAGAGTCATCATTTGAAACCGGTTCTAGAAACTTCGTTAGTAGATTTTCTTGGGATACTTTACGTTTTTCTTCAAGAGTATGCCAGTTCAGATTCTTCATTATCTCTGTAACACTTACTGACTGGTCAAACCAATGGCAATTCATGCTGCCTTTTTCTGTACACGTTCAGTATTCCCTGATGGTCGCATTTGGTACACGTCTCACACATTTCAGCAATATTCTATAATTGGTCACATGGGTGATTTGTAAGGATTCTTCTTTGTAGAATGTTTGCACTTCCACAGTATGCTACCCATAAACTGAAGGCTATCAACTGACCGTATGTGATCGTTTCATTTCATATCCCTGGAAAGTGTTACACCCAGGTATTTGTATGAGGTGGCTGATTGCAAGAGTGACTCATTGATATTATAAAAATAGAATACTACGTTTTTACGTTTTGTGAAGCGTACAGTTTTATATTTCTGAACATTTAAAGCAAGTTGCTAATCTTTGCACCACTCTGAAATCTTATCAATATCTCACTGAATATTTATGCAGATTCTTCCAGACAGTACTGCATTATACACTCCTGGAAATGGAAAAAAGAACACAATGACACCGGTGTGTCAGACCCACCATACTTGCTCCGGACACTGCGAGAGGGCTGTACAAGCAATGATCACACGCACGGCACAGCGGACACACCAGGAACCGCGGTGTTGGCCGTCGAATGGCGCTAGCTGCGCAGCATTTGTGCACCGCCGCCGTCAGTGTCAGCCAGTTTTTAACACTGGTAGCATGCTACGACAGCGTGGACGTGAACCGTATGTGCAGTTGACGGACTTTGAGCGAGGGCGTATAGTGGGCATGCGGGAGGCCGGGTGGACGTACCGCCGAATTGCTCAACACGTGGGGCGTGAGGTCTCCACAGTACATCGATGTTGTCGCCAGTGGTCGACGGAAGGTGCACGTGCCCGTCGACCTGGGACCAGACCGCAGCGACGCACGGATGCACGCCAAGACCGTAGGATCCTACGCAGTGCCGTAGGGGACCGCACCGCCACTTCCCAGCAAATTAGGGACACTGTTGCTCCTGGGGTATCGGCGAGGACCATTCGTAACCGTCTCCATGAAGCTGGGCTACGGTCCCGCACACCGTTAGGCCGTCTTCCGCTCACGCCCCAACATCGTGCAGCCCGCCTCCAGTGGTGTCGCGACAGGCGTGAATGGAGGGACGAATGGAGACGTGTCGTCTTGAGCGATGAGAGTCGCTTCTGCCTTGGTGCCAATGATGGTCGTATGCGTGTTTGGCGCCGTGCAGGTGAGCGCCACAATCAGGACTGCATATGACCGAGGCACACAGGGCCAACACCCGGCATCATGGTGTGGGGAGCGATCTCCTACACTGGCCGTACACCTCTGGTGATCGTCGAGGGGACACTGAATAGTGCACGGTACATCCAAACCGTCATCGAACCCATTGTTCTACCATTCCTAGACCGGCAAGGGAACTTGCTGTTCCAACAGGACAATGCACGTCCGCATGTATCCCGTGCCACCCAACGTGCTCTAGAAGGTGTAAGTCAACTACCCTGGCCAGCAAGATCTCCGGATCTGTCCCCCATTGAGCATGTTTGGGACTGGATGAAGCGTCGTCTCACGCGGTCTGCACGTCCAGCACGAACGCTGGTCCAACTGAGGTGCCAGGTGGAAATGGCATGACAAGCCGTTCCACAGGATTACATCCAGCATCTCTACGATCGTCTCCATGGGAGAATAGCAGCCTGCATTGCTGCGAAAGGTGGATATACACTGTACTAGTGCCGACATTGTGCATGCTCTGTTGCCTGTGTCTATGTGCCTGTGGTTCTGTCAGTGTGATCATGTGATGTATCTGACCCCAGGAATGTGTCAATAAAGTTTCCCCTTCCTGGGACAATGAATTCACGGTGTTCTTATTTTAATTTCCAGGAGGGTAGATAAGTGCATTATCTGCAAAAAGTCTGAAGTTACTGTTAATATGTTCTGCAAGGTCATTAATGTGCGCCATAAACAGCAAGGATCCCAATACACTTCTCTGGGGCACACGCGAAGTTATATGTACATCTGGCGATACTTCCCATCGAAGATAGTATTCTACGTCCTCCCTACCATAATGTCCAGTCACAAACTTCACTTGATTCCCCATATGATCGAACTTTTGACAATAAGTGTAAGTGCGACGCTGAGTCAAACGCTATTCGGAAATCAAAAAATACTGCATTTATCTGACTGCTTTAATACGAAGCTTTTAGTATGCCATGTGAGAAAAGTGTGAGCTGGATTTTAAATGATCGATGTTTTCGCAATTTATGCCGGATGAGGACGTTATTCTGTTAAAGGTACCTCATTATGTTTAAGCTCATGATGTTGTTGTTCTGGTCTTCAGTCCAGAGACTGGTTTGATGCAGCTCACCATGCTACTCTATCCTGTGCGAACTTCTTCATCTCCCAGTACCTACTGCAACATACATCCTTCTCAATCTGCTTAGTGTATTCATCTCTTGGTCTCCCTCTACGATTCTTACCCTCCACGCTGCGCTCCAATACGAAATTGGTGATCCCCTAATGCCTCAAAACATGTCCTACCAACCGATCCCTTCTTCAAGTCAAGTTGTGCCACAAATTTCTCTTCTCCCTACTTCTATTCAATACCTCCTCATTAGTTATGTGATCTACCCATTTAATCTTCAGCGTTCTTTTGTAGCACCATATTTCGAAAGTTTTGTGGTTGGCAGGAGAGCCAACACCGTGTTACTAGAGGAGGCCGGAAGGCACGCGATTTAGCACACGCAGGCTGGCGTGAGGTCTGGAACAGGACAAGGAAATTAGAATTTAGAAAAAAACGGACGTAGCTGGTGGAATACTTAACTTTAAGTTATTAATGACGAACGTCGCTCTTGACGATACATAGTTCACAATATTAATAGTAACTGATAATGGCGTCTTGCTATGTCGTAGCAAATGACGTAGCTGAAGGGTATGCTAAGCTATCTTCTCGGCAAATGAGAACGTAAGTAGGCAGTGAACCATCGCTAGCAAAGTCGGCTGTACAATTGGGCGAGTGCTAGGAAGTCTCTCTAGACCTGCCATGTGGCGGCGCTCGGTCTGCAATCACTGACAGTGGCGACACGCGGGTCCGACGTATACTACCGGACCGCGGCCCATTTAAACGTTACCACCTAGCAAGGGTGGTGTCTGGCGGTGACACCACAGAAAGCTTCTATTCTCTTCTTGTCCAAACTATTTATCGTCCACGTTTCACTTCCATACATGGCTACACTCCTTACAAATACTTTCAGAAACGATTTCGTGACACTATACGCGATGTTAACAAACTTCTCTTCTTCAGAAACGCTTTCCTTGCCATTGCCAGTCTACATTTTATATCCTCTCTACTTCGAACATCATCATTTATTTTGCTCCCCAAATAGCAAAATTCATTTACTACTTTAAGTGTCTCCTTTCCTAATCTAATACCCTCAGCGTCAGCCGATTTAATCCGACTACATTCCATCATCCTCGTTTTGCTTTTGTTGATGTTCATCTTATATCCTCCTTTCAAGACACTGTCCATTCCGTTCAGATGCTCTTCCAGGTCCTTTGCTGTCTCTGACAGAATAACGATGTCATCAGTGAACCTCAAAGTTTTTATTTCTTCTCCATTGATTTTAATTCCTACTCCGAATTTTTCTTTTGTTTCCTTTACTGCTTGCTATATATACAGATTGTATAACATCGGGGAGAGGCTGCAACCCTGTCTCACTCCCTTCCCAACCGTTGCTTCCCTTTCATGTTCCTCGACTCTTATAACTGCCATCTGGTTTCTGTACAATTTGTAAATAGCCTTTCGCTCCCTGTATTTTGCCCCTGCTAACTTTAGAATTTGAAAGAGGGTATTCCAGTCAACATTATCAAAAGCTTTCTCTAAGTCTACAAATGCTAGGAACGTAGCTTTGCCTTTCTTTAATCTTTCTTCTAAGATAAGTCGTAAGGTCAGTATTGCCTCACGTGTTCCAATATTTCTACGGAATCCAAACTCATCTTCCCCGAGGTCGGCTTCTACTAGTTTTTCCATTTTTCTGTAAAGAATTCGCGTTAGTATTTTGCAGCCGTGACTTATTAAACTGATAGTTCGGTAATTTTCACATCTTTCAACATCTGATTTCTTTAGGATTGGAATTATTATATTCTTTTTCAAGTCTGAGCGATTCCGCCTGTGTCATACATCTTGCTCACCAGATGGTAGAGTATTGTCAGGGCTGGCTCTCCCAAGGCTGTCAGTAGTTCTAATGGAATGTTGTCTACTCCCGGGGCCTTGTTCCGACTCAGGTCTTTCAGTGCTCTGTCAAACTCTTCACGCATTATCGTATCTCCCATTTCGTCTGCATCTACATCCTCTTCCATTTCCATAATATTGTCCTCAACTACATGACCCTTGTGTAGACCCTCTATATACTCCTTCCACCTTTCCGCTTTCCCTTCTTTGCTTAGCACTGGGTTTCCATCTGAGTTCTTGATGCTCACACATGTGGTTCTCTTTTCTCCAGAAGTCTCTTTAATTTTCCTGTAGGCAGTATCTATCTTACCCCTAGTGAGATATGCCTCTACATCCTTACATTTGTCCTCTGAGCTCATAATATACTTTAAAATTCTGTAACAAAGTCGATGTCAAATGTATTGCTTTTGCGAAATACGGCCCGTCGGCGAGGACGGCTGCTGTATCTGCGGCTCAGGTGGCAAGATGTCCGCAGGAGGTATAGTATGGTTTGTCGCGTAAGCTATTTCTGAAACACGTAACACAATAGTTGCAAAGGAACGTAGACAGCTCACGTATATTAAACAAGGAGATGCTGGAACTGCCTCCCTTCGTTGTCTAAACATTTCTGGCACCTGCTTAAGAAATTGCTCATGACACTCAGCAGTTCCCTCTGAGAAATGGCAGCAATTTCTTGATGTATGGTAGTTTTTAGATAATCTAAAGTGTGTGTATTTGATTTGTTTACTTTTTCTTTTAATGCCACTCAGGGGGAGGTCATACACAGATGAGCCAAAACATCGTGGCCATTGCCCACCTCGACGCTGGATGTCGCCTGGTGGCGTTACGGCCATATGATGCTGTAACAACAGTACGTAAGCGGAGCAGACACGAACGGGGGATCACGCTAGCGAAGATGTGGGCTGCAAATGGGGAAATCCGTAAGATAAGCACAGCCTGTGAACGAGTACCTCGAAAACGGCGAAGCTGGTCCAATCTCCACGAGCTGCTGTCGTGAGCATCTATGGAAAGAGGTACCACTAGACTCTAAATGGTTGGACGTCCACGACACTGCACAAAAATGGTTGAAATGGCTCTGAACACTATGAGACTTAACATCTGAGGTCATCAGTCCCATAGAACTTAGAACTACTTGAACCTAACTAACCTAAGGGCATCACACACACCCATGCCCGTGGCAGGATTCGAACCTCCGACCATAGCGGTCGCAGACTGGAGCGCCTAGAACCGCACGGCCACTGCGGCCGGCGACTATTCACAGAACGTGGGTTTCGGAGGCTTGTGTGTTCTGTAAAATAGGATAGATGGTGATCTGTGGCATCTCCGCCAAAGGAACACAATGCTTGTCCGCGCAAAATTGTTTTGGAACACACCATTCATCGTACATTGTTGAACATGGAGCTCCGCAGCAGAACAGAACCGCCCCCCCCCCCCCCCTCCTACTTGTTCACATGTTGACCCAACAACGTAGTCAGTTACGACTGCAATGGACACGGGACCATCGGTATTCGACCATCGATCAGTGTAAAGGTGTCGGCTGTTCGGGTGAATCATATTTTTGCTACATAAGGTCGACAGTTGTCTTCACAAACGCTGTCATCGAGGCGAACAGCGCCTCAAAACGTGCAGCACGCCATGGACGCAGGCTGATGGGAGCAGTATTATGCTATGGGAGACATTCTGCTGCGCTTCATGGGACCTGTGGTAGTAATGGAAGACACGTTGACAGCTGCGAACCACCTGCATCATTTCTTGCTTGATGTCTTTCCCGACGACCATGTCATCTTTCAGCCGTGTGACCGTCCGTATCTCAGAGCCAAAACCGTGCTACTGTGGTTTGAGAAGTATTATAGTGAACCTAGGCTGATTTCTCGGCGACCAAATTCGCCTGTTGTAAATCCTATGGAAGCCACTCAGTCTTTATCGGGCGGTAAGGCCGCGTTCGCAAAAGAGCGGCCCTTATTTACGCACATTACATGACCTGTGCGTAGACACCTAATGCATCATATATCCACAAACCTACCAACATACTGTGGAATTCCTAACACGCAGTATCAGTGATGTATTTCGTTCCGAAGACGGACGAACAAGCTTTTAAGCAGGTGGTCATAATGTTTTGGCTCATCAGTGCATGCTGTTAGTGATAATAAAGTCACAAACTTCCTATAATGAAAATTTGGCTATATGTGCCGTCGAAAAGCCGTCTTAGAAGGTTGCAAAACCACGTTCTCTGTCACCCAATTAGCTACAAGAGGGCCACAAATGTTTTCCACGTATCTCTCACTCTTCATTGTTCCCTGAAAAAAAAAAAAAAATAGCACCTGTTATTCTCTCACACTCTCAGTTTTTGATCATGCAGGGGTGCGTCGTGTATTACGTTAGGCATTTCAGAACTCCAGTATTTGTTATTTTGTGAATTAACATACACACTTAGATGGAACCATGATTCGTCCCAAAAGAAAGTTGGTTGAGGGTCAATTTCTCCGTCATGCACCCTATTCAAAATCCACTCACAAAACCCCACCTTTTTGCGGGATCACCCGGTTTGTAACTTTTTATCCGTTTGAGCAGAGCCATAGAAAATTCCCATTTTCTGACAAAGTTGTCGAACTGATTTTTTAGACCTTTACAGAGCATGCAGGATGCTATCCAGTTTTCCTTGTGTGAGTACTGTATGTAGTTGTCTCTGTTTCCTCTCAAGAACACTTCCCAATTTGCGAAGTTTATTAATCAGCCAATCTACATCTACATCTATATGGATATGCTGCAAGTCACATTTAAGTGTCTGGCAGAGGGTTTATCGAACCACCTTCACAATTCTCTATTATTCCAATCTCGTAGAGCGCGGGGAAAGAATGAACACCTATATTTTTCCTTACGAGCTCTGATTTCCCTTATTTTATCGGCGGTGATCGTTCCTCTCTATGTAGGTCGGTGTCAAAAAAATATTTTCGCATTCGGAGGAGAAAGTTGGTGATTGGAATTTCGTGAGAAGATTTCGTCGCAAAAAAACGCCTTTCTTTTAATGATTTCCAGCCCAAATCCTGTATCATTTCCGTGACACTCTCTCCCACATTTCACGATAATACAAAACGTGCTGCCTTTCTTTGAACTTTTTCGATGTACTCCTTCAGTCCTACCTGGTAAGGATCCCACACCGCGCAGCAGTATTGTAAAAGAGGACGGACAAGCGTAGTGTAGGCAGTCTCCTTAGTAGGTCTGTTACATTTTATAAGTGTCCTGCCAATAAAACGCAGTCTTTGGTTACCCCCCCAACATTTTCTATGTGTTCCTTCCAATTAAAGTTGTTCGTAATTGTAATACCTAGGTATTTCGTTGAATTTACGGCTTTTCCATTAGGCTGATGTATCGTGTAACCGAAGTTTAACGAGGTCCTTTTAGCACTCAAGTGGATTCACAATGAATCGTACTCCAATTAGGAACTTGAATGACAGGAAACTTCTCTTGAAATAATCTCATCTCTGCATACGCTCCTTCATTGTGCACGTCTGAGTCATACGTGAATACTCTTTGGCGAATAGAATACTTGTATTTCACCATTTCATTTGAAATAATGTCATTCAGTACAATGTATTGCATCGCCTAACGAACACGTGCTACCTGCGCAAAGAAAGGCCTCGCAGTGGAGGGGTATATGTACCTCGTAAAAATACATTGCTTCGCCAGATCTACAGTTCGATGAATGAGGAAGAGCTTGAGACAACAGAATGTTAATGCCTTATCAACGACAAGAGATTCTGTAGAAGGAATTTTTTCTAATACATCATGCTATTTGCCTTGATATTATTTCGCTACGTGTGCTAGATTAAACAAAACTCGTAAGACATAAGCACTTACTTGGTGTAAAAGTCGGACATGGATGCCATTTCTTCACACGTATTTTGAGAGCTCGTCAGAAAACTAAACGCTTTCTGCTAAACTGCTATATCGTGGTCTACTCATGTGTAAGGGGTGAACTAAATTACTCGCAGTGCAACAAATACAGGAATTCATTGAAGAAAAGCAAAAAAAAAGTCAATACAGCGTTTCAGTTTGTTTGTTACGCTGTCACCTGGCCAAATGTAAAAACAATAGTCATCTCGTTTGTACCGGGAATTTCGAGGAAATTAGATTTAGTCTAATGTGCTACTATGTGCGTTACAATAATATAATTAGTCGTTCAAGTATCAAAATCAAAACTTGATTTCAGTTATAGATGAGAAAAACTATAAGTGTCAGCTCCACTTCGTTATGACAGAAACTCGACTTCTTGCCCTCAATCACGTGAATAGATGTTAGTGTCAAACCTCAACACGATAAAGATAGTCGGTTGCGTGGCCTACACAGAGAACCCACAGTGTCTGTGGGCTATGTTGGAAAACGGATTCTCGGAGCGCATGGTCC
Organism: Schistocerca gregaria; assembly: GCF_023897955.1. NCBI lineage: Eukaryota > Metazoa > Arthropoda > Insecta > Orthoptera > Acrididae > Schistocerca > Schistocerca gregaria. The sequence goes on along the minus strand of NC_064922.1, from coordinate 174,164,621 downwards.
CTTCATTCCACAATGTTCGTATACCACTGCAATATCTTCTATATCTACAGTTATACTCCGCAAGCCACTCAACGGTATGTGGCGGAGGGCACTTTACGTGCCAGTGTCATTGCCTCCCATTCCTGTTCCAGTCGCGTATGGTTCGCGGGAAGAACGACTGCCGGAAAGCTCGAATCTCTCTAATTTTACATTCGTGATCTCCTCGGGAGGTATAAATAGGGGGGAAGCAATATATCCGATATCTCATCCAGAAACGCGCCCTCTCGAAACCTGGCGATCAAACTACACCGCGATGCAGAGCGCCTCTCTTGCAGAGTCTGCCACTTGCGTTTGTTAAACACCTCCGTAACGCTATCACGGTTTCCAAATAACCCTGTGACGAAACGCGCCGCTCTTCTTTGGATCTTCTCTATCTCCTCTGTCAACCCGATCTGGTACGGATCCCGCACTGATGAGCAATACTCAAGTACAGCTCGAACGAGTGTTTTGTAAGCCATCTCCTTTGTTGATGGACTACGTTTTCTAAGGACTCTCCCAATGAATCGTAACCTGGTACCCGCCTTACCAACAATTAATTTTATATGATCATTCCACTTCAAATCGTTCCGAACGCATACTACCAGATATTTTACAGAAGTAACTGCTACCAGTGTTTGTTCCGCTATCATATAATCATACAATAAAGGACCCTTCTTTCTATGTGTTCGCAATACGTTAAATTTGTCTATGTTAAGGGTCAGTTGCCACTACGTGCACCAAGTGCCTATCCGCTGCAGATCTTCCTGCATTTCGCTGCAATTTTCTAATGCTGCAACTTCTCTGTATGCTACAGCACCATCCGCGAAAAGCCGCATGGAACTTCCGACACTATCTGCTATGTCATTCATATATATTGTGAAAAGCAGTGGTCCCATAACACTCCCCTTTGGCACGCCAGAGGTTACTTTAACGTCTGTAGACGTCTCTCCATTGATAACAACGTGCTGTGTTATGTTTGCTAAAAACTCTTCAATCCAGCCACACAGCTGGTCTGGTATTCCGTAGGCTCTTACTTTGCTTATCAGGCGATAGTGCGGAACTGTATCGAACGCCTTCCGGAAGTCAAGGAAAATAGCATCTACCTGGGAGCCTGTATCTAATATTTTCTGGGTCTCATGAACAAATAAAGCGAGTTGGGTCTCACACGATCGTTGTTTCCGAAATCCATGTTGCTTCCTACAGAGTAGATTCTGGGTTTCCAGAAATCACATGATACGCGAGCAAAAAATATGTTCTAAAATTCTACAACAGATCGACGTCAGAGATATAAGTCTGTAGTTTTGCGCATCTGCTCGACGACCCTTCTTGAAGACTGGGAATAACTGTGCTATTTTCCAATCATTTGGAACCTTCCGTTCCTCTAGAGACTTGCGCTACACGGCTGTTGGAAGGAGGGCAAATTCTTTCGCGTACTCTGTGTAGAATCGAATTGGTATCCCGTCAGGTCCAAAGGACTTTCCTTTGTTGAGTGATTCCAGTTGATTTTCTATTCCTTGGACACTTATTTCGATGTCAGCCATTTTTTCGTTCGTGCGAGGATTTAGAGAAGGAACTACAGTGCGGTCTTCCTCTGTGAAACGGCTTTGGAATAAAGGTGTTTAGTATTTCAGCTTTACGCGTGTCATCCTCTGTTTTAATGCCTTCATCATCCCGGAGTGTCTGGATATGCAGTTTCCAGCCACTTATTGATTTAACGTAAGACCGGAACTTCCTAGGATTTTCTGTCAAGTTGGTACATAGAATTTTACTTTCAAATTCACTAAACCTTTCACCTCGTTACGATAACTTTGACATCGTTTAGCTTCTGTTTGTCTGAGAGGTTTCGGCTGCGTTTAAACGTGCAGTGAAGCTCTCTTTTCTTTCGCAGTAGTTTCCTAACTTTGTTGTTGAACCACGGTGGTTTTTTCCAGTTCATCACAGTTTTACTCGGCACGTACCTGTCTAAAACGCATTTTACGATTGCCTTGTACTTTCTCCATAAACACTCAACATTGTCAGTGTCGGAACAGAAATTTTCGTTTTGATCTGTTAGGTAGTCTGAAATCTGACTTCTATTACTCTTGCTAAACAGATAAACCTTCCTCCCTTTTTTATATTCCTATTTACTTCCATATTCTTATAAGTGGAAGGAGAAAATGATAGCCTGACAAATGAATCACTACGACTAAAAGTAAAACATTCCTAGAACTGTTTTACAGAATCCAGATTTCAGCAAAAATGAAACATTTTTCTTGAAAATAAGTAATGAAAGACTTTTTTTCTGAAAGCAGGCCGGTTCGTTTCAGGATTTAAATACGCCATATTATTCCCCCTCTTTTGACTGCAAAACCCTAATTCCTATTGTAACCTCCATTCAATGCGACGACCTTAGATCACCTTACTTAGAAGGCCAGTATGCCCGCATAGTACTTTCTCCTGGTCGACGCTGGAGCCAATGTCTTGCTGCAAGAGCCTGTGAACATCTGTGATGGTCTGGTTTTCCGCCAAAAGAAACTCAATGACAGCTCTCTGCTTTGAACGCACCTCAGTTACACACCCCATTTTGAGGGCTACCTAAAGTGCCCATCTATCGAACTTTCATAAAACTATAGAGAAACTATAGGGGACGAAGCGGGAATATTCAACTGAAACTGGCCGAGAAAAAAAAAAAAAATGTGTTGCATTACTTACTGAACGCCCCTCGTAGAATTTGTATGTTACTCGTATACAACCAAGTGGTCCAAGGCCGCGGAAGATTTTAATTGCTTCCAGTAGATGAAATGAGAAAACACAGCAACCATGAAGTTTCAAGACGTTTTGCCGTGCGTAGAATATTAGTATCAATAATTCTAAATTCTTTGATCAGTTTTGCTAGATACAACTTTACGTCAGCTCAGGTAGTTACGGCACATAAACGAACATAAATTTTGTTAAATAAAAAATGGCTGAGTTCTTCATCTGCAGAAAGGTTGCAAGTGATAACATCTGAAAATTTGCCTGTTCAGTTTCGCCATTCCAAGCAACAATGTGCCACTCCAAGCAACACTGTGAATGTTGAAACGATTTTCCCCTAAATAATATTTCCGTGGACGATAGAAATAAAACATCTCTCGCCATAGACACTTACGGAGATCGTAATGATGCAATAAAACTTCAGACACTGTCTGTGAAGAGTTGTATAGTTTCATGCTGCAAGAAAGGAACTCATCACATCATACCAAAAAAGGGAGCCACCAACAAATACGCAGGGTGTTGCAGAATTACGTTTCAAAAATTTAGGAGGTTGTAGAGGATGATAATTTGAACGTTTTGATATAAGGAACCTATTGCCGGTAATATGAAATAAGTTTCTACAGCCACCACATGGGCTGTTGAAACTCCGCGCTCCACCAGTATGAGAAGTCAGCAGGTAAGATTTACAGTGAACAGTTGGAACGGATTTATTGCATATAAGTTGCGCTTCTTAATCAAAACACAGTTTTTTCGTGTTACCCAAACATGTTTCAGCACCTCTGTGCTATCATCAGTGGGTTCTGATTATTGGATAACTACAAAGGTGAATATATTTTAGGTTGTAACTGATCTAACAAATTGAGGCCTACAGACAGTTTTTATTTGTTTCTGTTGATTTTACATTATTATTGCAGGATATCTGTATGGTTATCTGCACTGATAGGTTGTCGTCAGCAAAACAAACAATACAGATCAGCGAGTTAACCTGTCCCCCCCCTTTTTTTTTTAAAAAAAAAGTTATTTGCGTTTACGTTTTGTTGTGACTTGATGCTTCTTCGTTCTCGTTCCGAGGGCAGTGCACACACGTGTTAAATGTACTTTGCGTATTTTCGATGGAATTCTTGGAGATCACCTTATCAGGTCACACATATTACCATATCGCATGAAAGGTGCATGGTATTTGAACTTTGCGGGCGATGCCTTGCCTAACCTTCTGGAGGACATTCCCCTGCAACTGCAAACTGGTTTACAGTGTCAGAGTAATGGTGCTCTGGCTCGCTTTGATCGTCGGGGCTGGAAATACCTCACAGACAACTTGAGGCAGAGGGCAATTAGAAGGGGATGCCGAGTCCCTTGTTCTGTGCGATCCCCTGACCCCATTCCTCTCGACTTTTTTTTTTTTCTTTATTGAGTTTCGATTCCCCCCGAAGGAGGCGGGCTGGCAGCAGCTTAGTATGCCGCTCTTCAGCCTACAGACTTTGTTTTAAAAAGATAAATATAATAAATAATAAAACAGGCGATAAAATCGGAGACTTAAATGGTAACATGGCGAAAAAATCGTGGAACTTAAAACATAGAACAAAGGGATGATGATGCTAATAAAATACACATGAAGCAGACATGTAAAATAATAGACAGACAATTAAAAAACACAGTGACAGTCTGGTTTCTGTTCGCAAAAGACATAAAATTCACACCCAGTGACAGCATGGTTTCTGTTCGCAACACTTTGGAAAGACGAATAACACTGAACAAAAAAATGGTTCAAATGGCTCTGAGCACTATGGGACTTAACATCTTAGGTCATCAGTCCCCTAGAACTACTTAAAACTAACTAACCTAAGGACATCACACACATCCATGCCCGAGGCAGGCTTCGAACCTGCGACCGTAGCGGTTCCGGACTGCAGGCCGCACGGCCACCACGGCTGGCAACACTGAACATTCACTGGAACACTGCACTGAAAAGTTGGCAAATATGACATACCACAGCCGAGAGCATGTGGGGGGAAACTGGACAGATGATGGGAAAGGAAAGGAAAAGCGAAGGAGGGGGAGAAAGAAGCCGATGGAGGATGAGGACTCCTAAGAAGGGTGTGGGGTGCTGGGCGACGCGACTGGGAGTGGGGAAGGCAGAGGAGGGGAATACAAAAGGATTTGGGGGGGAGAAGGGAGGAAGGGAGAGGTTAGGCGGGGAGAAAACAGGATGGAAGGGGGGGAAGAGGGAGCCCAGGGAAAGGACAGAGGAAAGGAGGGGGGAGGATCAGAGTTGACAGGAGAGGTAAATGGAGGGGGAGAGGGCATCATCTGGGAGGGGGACTTGATGGAAGCCACCTTGGGAAAGGAGATGAAGGGTGTAGATGTGGAGGGTACGGGGGACACAACAGTGAAGGCGTGGCAGGGGGTGGGGACGAGAGAGGAGAGGAGCAACCAGGTGCTGAGGGGGATCAAGGCAGCACAAGGTGTAGAGTATGCAGATATGCTCGTGGAATAGGAGCAGGTGGGGGAAAGGAATGAGGATTCGCGTGGGGGACGGGAGTCCTCTCGACTTTTTCGTCTGGGGTTACGTACAGTGCTTTGTGTACTCAACACCACTGGGAACAAACATTGCTTGAACTTATTGAGCCCATTTTTAAAGCGTTTGACACTGTGAGAGGGAAGCGTGGATTCTTGCAGTGAATCAGACACAACGTGGTTCGTCATTGCACATTATGTAAAGAAGCTGATGGTCGTCACACTGAATATTTATGCTACGGTAGTGAAGCCACAGATTCAATCTACAGTTTGACAGTACTCCAGGGTCAATAAACATTTTCCAAACTATAGTTTTCTGATGTTTCATTTAGTGTAGAAAGTGTGTGGTGCTGTAGAAACTTTATTTCACATCTCCGGCTGCGGTTTCCTTGTGCCAAATGTTCAGAATTTCATTCTTTAGTCTCCAAAACTTTCAGAACCTAATTCTGTTACAGCCTGTACAAATACAACGTCGCTCCGGTAGTCATTGAGGCTCTTGATTAAAACCAGGTAGGCATTTTTTCTTTTCAGCTAATGTGCTAATATTTATTTTAATATTTGAGTTTTTTGAAAAGTTCTTTTTTTAAAATTGTCTTCCTCTTCACTAATTTTTTTGTCTGTTACACGTATTGAAGTTCCTCCGCTGTTTATCCGTGAGCAGTGTGTACAATTAGTAGGAACGCTTCAATCCGTGGCATAGTCAAAAGTCTACGGCTCTGTAAAGTGTAAATGTCACAATAGATCTGGGTGTGTGGGGTACCATCAGTATAAACTGCTGAATGATAGGAAATTATTATTCGATTCGCAATAAACGACTGTGTCTATGGAGCTAACAAGCTTATTCGAATTTTCAGTTGCATTTCAGTCGCTGCTGCATTTACAGAGAGATGGTTTTCGGTAATTAGTACTTTGTACACAGATGAAATGATAAATTCTAGATTTAAAAATGCTTGAATGTCCTGACAATTATAGAAAACTAGTTTTTTTAGCGTGTATTCTACAAATTTCTACAATTTAATGATGACAGGAAGCCCGCCGGTGTGGCCGAGCGGTTCTAGGCGCTTCAGTCTGGAACCGCGCGACAGCTACGGTCGCAGGTTCGAATCCTGCAGGTTAGTTAGGTTTAAGTAGTTCTACGTTCTAGGGGACTGATGACCTCAGATGTTTAAGTCCCATAGTGTTCGGAGCCATTTGAAAGGAATAGGTGTAATCAAAAAGTAATGGAATATTTTTAATTTAGCGCCTTTAAACATCTGAGTTTCAAAATAAAGTTTTTATCTTGTTGGAACATGTATCTCTGGCGTACGTTTGCATTTTTAGCTGTTGTGATTATCTAGTTTATTGTTGACAGTCGACATACATGTTTTTGAGTGTTCGGCGAATTTTTGCTTTTGAAAAAGATGGATCAAAGAATTTGCATTAAATTTTGCTTGAAAAATGGAATAAAGTTCAGCACCGCATTCGAAATGTTGACTGTGACTTTGAAGCATCGCCTTATTATTATGAATTACTGTGCTGGTAAACCCCTTACATTATTTGATTTTCAAACAGCTGAGCAAAACTGAACGTACTCAGACATTTCTCTCTTTAGTTATTCTGATCATCACTAAACTGACACACAATATTTTTAGGGCAACGCACTCTGACTTTCAATAATCCCTACAAAAGAATGGCCCTACTAACAATAACCTATACCTTTCATGAATCACTTAACTCACAAAAATCTTCGTTACTCGAATTACTGCAATACAGCGAGCGCCAATACTGCCAGCTATATAAAAGGTTCTAACTACTGAAGGCACTAACTACTGATAGGCATAGTTAGCAAATGAAAGATTTTGATAGAGAACAAACAATGTACTTACCTTAATAATGTTCAAAAGTCATCATTTATATATCAGTTCATGATATCCAGTATTACGAATTTACTCTTTCTGATGGACACAGGTTCAGATCGTCCGCTCTCAAAACTCTGGCATATCTCTCCCCACATCCACCACTGCTGGCAGCTCACCTCCAACTGCGCAACGGTACGCGCTGCTCACCTCCAACTGCCCAACGCTACAATAGCGAATATTCCAACAATACCAACCAGCCACAGACTGCACACAACACAGCCAGTGATTTTCATACAGAGCACTACGTTACCAACATAAAAACCTAAACAGCCTACTTACAACTTTTGGCGGATCTACCATGTCTAAGATAAGAGCTTATGAGCGGTATAAACGTTTCAGAGAGGATCGAGAAGTCGCTGAAGACAACTGCCGACCTGGTTGCCGTAGCACTTCACATGCTGACGGCAGTTCGGAAGAAATAAAGAAAACCCTTCTGGAACATCGCTGAATCACCATTAAAGAGGGCGATGGTGATGTTGGCATATCCTTTGATTCATGGCAAGCAATTTTTTCAGATGTTTTGGACGTGTAACGTGTAGAGGCAAAGTGTGTCCAGAAATTATTGAATTTCGATCAAAACCAACGTCGCTTAGACATCGCTCAGGAAATGCTAAATGAGATCGACAACGATCCTGAACTTCTCAAGAAGATTATAACAAGTGACGAAAGATGGGTACAAGGGTGTGACATAGAAACCAAGGCCCAATTGTCTCAATGGAAATTGCCAGAAGAGGCAAGACCGAAAAAAAAAAAAACAAAAATCGACAAGTTCGATTATACGCGAAGGTTCTTATCACTGTTGCCTTCGATTATCGTGAGATAGCGCATCGTGAGTTCCTACCTTTCGGTCGTACGGCCAGTAAGGAATACTACCTAGAAGTTATGCGTGAATCAATCCGAAGAAAACGACCAGAGTTGTGGCAAAACAGATGGTGGAAAATGCACCACGATAATGTTCCCTTTCACGTCTCAATGTTTATTTGTGATTTTTTTTTGGCAAAAAACCAAACGGCTATGTTGCCACAGCTATCGTATTCGCTGGACATGGCCCCCTGCGACTTCTTTTTATTCGCAAGGCCGAAAAGAATCATGAAGGACGTCGTTTGGCCACCATTCATCAGATAAAAACAGAATCGCTGAGGGAGCTGAATACAGTAACGAAAAGTAAGTTCCACAAGTGCTTCGGTGATTGGAAAAAGTGGTGGCACAAATGTGTTATATCTAAAGTGGATTATTTTGAAAGGGTGAAAGTTGATTGTGATGAATAAATAAAGATTCTTTAAGAAAACCGATCATTCTCGTTACTTTTTGGTCACACCTCGTATGGAAAGCTGCAAGACGAACCGTGTACTAGGCAGAAGTGCTACTCAAGTATCAACGATCTACACCATCAACCACAATCCAGAACATATAAAATGTGTTTTTAGATGCAGGTCATATGATATATAACGTTCTTAACTGTAATGAATTGCGTGAACATTAATTATTTATATGCCTGTATTAATAAAAGAACAAATAAGTGCTCTGGAATCATTCCTTACGTTCTATATTTTTCGTTCGGTGTTCTGAGAACGTCGAAATTGTGTGGGAGCCATAGACGTGGTGCGATGCGACGCTCCGTGACTCCTGGCTCGTCGCCATGGAGACCACGGTAAACAGTTGGTGGCGGGAGATGGCGACGGAAGTTGCAACTGCGTCTGGCGTTCGGCGCCTGCGCGATAGGTGCTGCGTGCTCAGCGAACTCCTGCGTCGCAACGTGAGTCATCACCACACACTATTCTCTTGTGAGCCGTTGACTCAGAAATATCAGTCTAAAGGTACGCTGACAGTTCAAAATAGTTATCTGTCGAGTTTCTTGAGACAGTACCAGCCAAGGGTTAAACGTGGTGTTGGTCCGGACAGTAGGAAAGTTGCCAACGATAACCAAGGATCTTGCAGCGCCTCTTCCGGATAATCTACGAACTAGTCCCGAATCATCGCATCGTAGGACATCTCGAGGAAAACACATAAAGTAATAAAGTAGGTGGTGTTTTTTAGAGTATTACTTTGTAAAAAAAATTGCGGTAGCTTTGATTTGCACTGACACGTTGTGTGTGTGACGTACAGTAGGTAATTTCGAAGAACGCAAGCAAGCGATGTACGTCGAACGCGCGACTGTCAAGCGGCCAGATATCGATTTTGTTTACAGCGATGGCAATTATAACGACAAAAGATGAGCAATATGGATTTTATGTACAGCGTTGGCAACAACAACTATCATACACGAATATCGTCTGATGGTGACAGTAAATATAATTTCACTTACCTTACACGTCATCGATGTCTTCATCTTGGACAGTTTCCTCTGACGCATTTGCTGCCGGAGCACGACAGAAGCGCCTTTTTTACGTGGTCGGGATACATTCTAGCAGTGACTCTTCAAAAAAATTTGCAATGTATCACAGGGAAGTTTTATACTATGTAAACGAAAATTGTAGAAGTAGTGTATTGGAAAATATACAGTTCATCTCGGTCTCCTGGTCGTCCATCTCTTTTAATAGAGGATTTCACAGATTTCCATAGTCGGTCGATGTGCTGCGTGGGTACAGACGGATCCTAAGAATACACGAATTCCACAGGATGGTTTAAAAACTCGTGCTGAAATCCTTCTTTCTCTAAAGTACTGTACGATTTCAATCCGTCTGTTATGACTTTGGTGCCGGGCAAGATGAAGTTCTTAGTAAGTGGCACTAAAGTTCGTATAAACCTGGAATACACTTTGACAAAGAAACGTTTCCTAGATTCTCTTCCTGTACCTCCGAGCACTCAAATCTGTTCAGTTTCATTCTTGAGAAGTCGTCATTTCCCGTATTTACGAGTTGTTAAGTGGAATTCAGCTATTTCCACATTCTTGTTGACACACCACTTACACCTATCGGACAACTGTCGTTAGTCACAATTATGTAACACACGTTTCGACAGAAACCTTAACAATCAAGAACAGCCTTAATCGACAATACAGCTTCTGAAACTGTGTTTTCTTATGTGTGATGGCAGGAAACCTAGACGATGCTCCACAGTACTGTCAGTTTACACCTTGCCTTTAATATAGCCCCACAAAAAGGAGTCTCATGTGTAGAGTGTGCTGCACTGACTGCAGTTATTTACCGTACATCTAAGGTGGTTGTGAAAATATCTGATAGAATGGAACTGACGTTGTGTGATTATAGAACGGTAATCTGCTATAATGCTAGCCTGACTTATGTTAAAATAGTTGACATTTTATAACAGGTAAGTGACCTACTTCTATTACAGAGCGAGCCTATTTAAGCCGCTGGGTTTCTACAGTAGTTGGGAAAGCTATGAGTAGGGTGATGCATTTGATACCATCATGCTGTGAGTAGTCCAGCCAGTGATTATGGAGGCAAAGAATACACATTGGCAGCAAGTTACACATGGGACACGCTCTTCAGTGTGTTAAAACGGCTCCAGCTTTTGAACTTTTTTTACATAATAGTGCATTTAACAATTGCAAATAGGCACTCAATAAACAGAGAATAACTGCACTATATAAACACGAAGTTAGTGAAGTTATTTTGTTTACTCACATGGAGAACTGGACTGGAAATGCTGGCGAGGTAGCCCGCATCTCGTGGTCGTGCGGTAGCGTTCTCGCTTCCCACGCCCGGGTTCCCGGGTTCGATTCCCGGCGGGATCAGGGATTTTCTCTGCCTCGTGATGGCTGGGTGTTGTGTGATGTCCTTAGGTTAGTAATGTCTAAGTAGTTCTAAGTTCTAGGGGACTGATGACCATAGATGTTAAGTCCCATGGTGCTCAGAGCAATTTTTGCTGGCGAGGTATAGTTTGTCTACTAACTGAATAGCCAGCGGCACTCGTGGTGGGGGAAGTGTGCTTTCCCGGTAGAACGCTACAGCTGCAGTGCGGGATTTCTAGGAATTAATTTCCCCCGTAGCAGTGTTAGCACAGTGTGCAGAGATATTACTATCTGTATTCCATGTAGTGTAAACGCACTCTATGGAAAATAAACACAATGTGGGCATGTCTGCGCACCGAATTGCCATGACTGCTCTGCAGTTGTTTTTGTGGCGTGGTGCGGAAGATAGTGTCGGGGATCACCTGCTAGCTCTGTGAAATAATAATTAAATCAAGACCTTATGCTGTCAACAGGCGTTGATGTACATCAACGGGGAGAGTTGAAAATGTGTGCCCCGACCGGGATCTCATGCTTACATGGCAGACGCTCTATCCATCTGAGCCACCGGGTGTACAGAGGATAGCGCGGCTGCAGGGACTTATCCCTTGCACGCTCCCCGTGAGACCTACATTTCCATGTTAATGTCCACACACTACATTCGTAGTGCCCCTGCCCATTACATTCATTACTTGGGGCAGACAGTCTTAGCAAGTCCCGTAAGAGTTCGGGCAATGCGTGTGCATCCGCACAGAAGAAGAAGGTCAATGGCCGGATAGGTTTAACTATATGAAGATGGTATCCGAAAGAACAGACACAATCTTCATATATGCTAGCTCTCTAGTCTGCAGACCTATAACGGAGGGATATGAGGACCACAACCAGGCGACATAAGTTCCCTCTCACTTCCACTCTCACTCTACAAAATAATGTTCACTGTTTAGATAATTTTATACAAACTATTATAGTCAGATCATAAATTTCATACATGCGTCTATGTAATGTACTTTATGGAGCGTCTTTCTTCATTCAAGGCATACGCGGACTTTCATTCATAAGTAGTTCGTATCTAAACGATAGCAGGAACGTTAGAAAGCTAGATAGTATCTTGATCAATTTTTTTAAACGTTTATCTTCTATACAATAGCTACGGTAAATCTATAAAGATGTTCAGAATCTTACGCCAGCAACGCGGCTCCGGACTAAGGCGCCTAGAACCGCTCGGCCACTACGGGCCGGCCCCGCTATTCCAGTTGCAGTGTAATCACAAAAGGGTGACAATAGGGCAGAAGAAGAGGTAGAAAACATTGTAAGGGATCACATACAGTACTATGTAAACTGACACATTTCGGAACCAGCTCTCGTGTTGTAGCTACCGAGTTGCCAAGTATTTTGACTTTATCACTGTGCATGAAAAAAAAAAAAAAAAAGAAAACAAATCGGTGATCCAGGGAATGTTTTAAAATTAGCAATGTTTTAAAATCACGAAAATCTGCTAAAGCAAATATTACGCGCACAATATAACAGCAACGGTATCAGAAGGGACAGTCAATATTTTAAATAGTTGTTATAATTAGTTCACCCTCGTATTAAAAAGAGCACGTAGTATTTCAGTATGTCAACGACTATCTATGACTTTGAGATTTGTGGCAAATGGAACAGATTTCGAATATTTAAAATTTGTGGTTTGCATTTCAACTCGAACAATGCAAGTTCGTTTTCTTTGTATGTATTCTTCTGTTATACTGGTATGGGAAAGCGACAGAAGCTCTGTCATTATTGTAATGGCTTGTGATGTTTTATTCTTGTCTACATTTACTTTGATATTAGTTCGCCCAACTGTGGTAGCTCACAATTCAATGAGATGGACTGCAACACCAATTCGTTTTCGCTCAAAATCCGCGGTGAAAAATGAACATGCGAGTAGGGGCCCAAGGGAGGTGCGGTCCTACGTACAACTGTTGCCAGATGTATCCAAGATGGCGGCGATGACATCATCCAAGATGGTGTCGTGTAGACTTGGCAACAGTACATGACATCATCCAAGATGGCGATCATGACTTCATTCAAGATGGCGGATTTTGTCCGGAAATTTGAATTTTGGTGGGAAGAAGGTCAACTGGGCTACCACCACTAACCTAACCCCCTCCCCAAGAGAAAATGGCGGGACGTTCAAATTCCAACAGGATTCTTTTGCGTAAATGTGATAAATATACTCAATGGCTAAATAAAATGTTTGAAAATAAATAGAGTGCACCCCTTCCTTACTCTATCCAGCAGCTCTGCACAGCCTGAGTCATTTTCACGCCATTTTAGCCTCCAGACCACGATCTTGGATTACATAACATGAGGGATGACAGCACGATGTGGTGGCAGTAATATGTACTAGCTCAGTTGGAATGTAGATCTTGTGGTGGAGACACTGGCTGGAAAATAATGACTAGAATTCAAATCTGTTTTCCCGCCATTTCACCCCACCACCTTGGTTGACGCCATGGTCTGTGCATGTTAGTACATGTTAGTACACGTTGGCCCGCCAACATGGGTCATTAAGGGGCCGTGGCGGTCAGTTGAGGATCGTGGTGTAGAGTTTAACTATTTGCTTCCAAGTCCAGGTGGGCGTGGCATTCGTGTAAATTCATTCCAAGTCCACAGTAGCGCACTCTGGTGGTGTGAATACATTGTATGCTGCCATCTTGAATAACGGTACTTACGTCATCACCGGATGTCATGACAGCGCCCTGTGGCGGTCGCGACGTGTACTAAATCAGTTGGTGAATACACTGGGTGTCGGCATCTTGGAATACGTCACAGATGAGAGTGCCTTCTGGTGATGATGTGTATTAAGTCAGTTGGAGTCCTGACCTTGTGGTGAACACACCTGCATGGAATTGTTTAAATAAAGACTTATGTCAAGTCCTTTTCCCACGAACCCTCAGGAGGATGTGGCGGTCTGGCGACTGAGGTTAGTACAAGCGTCTTTTCTTTCACCCATTTTCTTAGCTTAGTAGAGATAGGAGAATTGACTTTTGTTTACCAGAAAAATTCATCGTTGGTGCCAGTTCATAGGAAGAGGTGGCAGTTAGTGGGGGTAGACCAAGTGAGATAATATCCCTCGATTTTCTTTGCTTAATAGAGATAACAGTGGTGTGATGCATTATAGTGTTGGAATTCAAACTTGGCACCAGTTCGTAAGAGGAGGTGGCAGTCAGATGACCTAGGTTAGTGGAGGTAGGACTAGTGGCCTATCTTCCTGCAAATTTCTTAGCTTAGTAGAGATAACTGTGGTATGATGCATTACCGTGTTGGAATTTGAACTTCCCGCCATTTTTTTTTTTTTTTTTTTTTTTTTTTGAGAGGGGTTAGGTTATTGGAGGTAGGCCAATTGAACTTCTCCCCACCAAAATTCAAACTTCCCACCAAAATCCTCCATCTTGGATGACACCATGCACTGTTGCCAAGTCTACATGATGCAATGTTGGATGACGTCATTGCCGCCATCTTGGATACATCTGACAACAATAGAATGTTGGCCGCACCGCACTCCCCCCTCTACTCATGCGTACGGTCCGTTATCTCCAAAGTCTGGCAAGAAACGGGATTTTGTAAGACAAATACAATCGTAAATGGCCAAATTTGTTTGTCAAATCAGCAGGCATACAATATTTCACTCAAACACCGTTGTACTTGACAGACACATCAAATAACTTGATCCAACGCGAAATTTGGCACATTGTTTCATTGTCAATATGGTCCTGAAGAGTACTTAATGCTGAGATGAAAAGACATCAGAAAACTCTGTAGACCGAAGGCAATGTAGGGACTGTATCAGAAACCTAGCTTCGAATATTAAAGTGAAGAATACAGCCACGGCGTACCTACTTCCAGCCACACAGACGAGGCCATTCTAACTCTTGTCATTGCATAACATACGTTTATGGCGCTTGGCTTCCTGCTCCAATGAGAGGACCCTCCAATGTATGGTGCTTATCGCATACAGATCAGAGTATGCCACATTTTAGTTGACTGTTTTTTATATGCAGACGAGAAGGCAGCAGCAAATTTACCTGCAGATTTGTCCTGTATTTTAGCAGACAGTGAGACGAATGTGGTATGATTTTCAAACTTCTGTAAGTTATCCGACCCGCTCCTTAAATTTTTAGGGAGTAGTTTTTACTGTTTTATTATCAGCGTTACTGGATCATCCATGTTTTCTGTACGGGACCACTCAGTCACCTATTCCTGCGTAATTATTTTAGCTCTCTTCATGTGTTGACAACGATCTTGCAGCAGTGGTAACACAGATTCACGTCAGATCACCGAAGTTAACTGCTGTCGGACTGGGCTAACCCTTGGACGGGTGACCATCCGGTCTGCCGAGCGATGTTGGCAAGCATGGTGCACTCAGTCCTTGGCAGGCAGACTGAGGAACTACTTGATCGGGAAGTAGCGGTTGTAAGTAGGCTGTTTAGGTTTTTTTATTGGTAACGCCGCCGCCACGTAGCGATCTGTATGAAAATCACTGGCTGTGCCGTGTGCAGTCTGTGGCTGGTTGGCATTGTTGTAATACTCGCCATTGTAGTGTTGGGCAGCGGCAGCTGGATGCTAACAGCGCGTAGCGTTGCGCAGTTGGAGGTGAGCCGCCAGCAGTGGTGGACGTGGGGAGAGAGATGGCGGAGTTTTGAAATTTGTAAGAATTGGTGTCATGAACTGCTATGTATATTATGACTAGTGAGGTAAATACATTGTTTGTTCTGTATTAAAATCTTTCATTTGCTAACTATGCCTATCAGTAGTTAGTGCCTTCCGTAGTTTGAATCTTTTATTTAGCTGGCAGTAGTGGTGCTCGCTGTATTGCAGTAGCTTGAGTAACGAAGATTTTTGTGAGGTAAGTGATTTGTGAAAGGTATAGGTTAATGTTAGTCAGGGCCATTCTTTTGTAGGGATTATTGAAAGTCAGATTGCGTTGCGCTAAAAATATTGTGTGTCAGTTTATGCACAGTCATGTATAATTGTTCAAAGAGGACGTTTCACATAGACCAGTCTTATATAATTGTTCTAAGGGGACGTTTCACGGTTCTGGTCTCGTAGACTGACACACGGCAGTGAGACCGATGTGCTGAGTGCACGTCCCTCCATGTCCGCATCCAATGACGCCTGTGGGATGAGGATGACGCGGCGGCCAGTCGGTACCATTGGGCCTTCGTGGCCTGTTGGGGCAAGGTTAAGTTTAGTTTCTTCATGTATTACTGGCTTTTTATAAGAAGTTTTATGGCATTTGACCAAATTTACAGTATCTTGAAGGATATGATATGTCCACCTCCACAGCTGAACTGCAGTTACATTCAAGCAGCGACAGCAGTCAGCTCACACAGTAGTGTGTATTCATTTGTGAGCATACTTGAGTTAAAGAGGCGTCCTTGTCTATCCTTTCGTGGTGTTCTGTTTGGTGACGGATTCGTCGCTTTTTGTGTCCATGGCTCCCACGATGCCGGCCGGAGTTGCCGTGCGGTTCTAGGAGCTGCAGCCTGGAGCCGAGGGACCGCTCCAGTCGCAGGTTCGAATCCTGCCTCTGCCATGGATGTGTGTGATGTCCTTAGGTTAGTTAGGTTTAATTAGTTCTAAGTTCTAGGCGACTGATGACCTCAGAAGTTAAGTCGCATAGTGCTCAGAGCCATTTGAACCATTATGAGCTCCCACGATGATCCTTCGTAAAAGTTTTGCGTTTTATTAGTCCATCCGTAACGTCCAGCCAAGTTCCCTCTAAATTCATGATTGGTTAGCGGAAACGTTTGCTGTTACTTCAGATCCTGTTTATAGTGCTTATTTTGACACTCAGCTTTATGTCTCCCTCGTAAAATACATGAACCACACCAAGTAGACAGTTACGAAATTGCAGTAACTATGGTTATTCTAATTACGGTGCAAAGTTGCTTTGGAGCTTTGCATCGTAATCAGAATAACAAAAACACTGCAATATCGCATTTATCTCCCGAGGCAAGCGACTTTCAAGTACGTCTGACCTGTACGGGATTATACATAATAGATGTGGAGTACACATCGTACACACATGATTGACGACATGTGGAAGTTTGGGTCTGGTCCTGAGACATACACGGATAACCTAGTGGTCAGCCGCCATGGCAGCTCAGGGTGTTCGGTCAGAGGGCTGCGTGCTCTCTGTAATACAAAAACTGAGTCAAGGAATCAACGATCAACTTGAACGGATGTCTTGTGACGTCCGTCCAGACCAAACGCAACGAACTATCTAGGAAAAAAAAAAAAAAGAAGTGGTACGGCGACTGCTCGCGATTAGCGGCAAATAAGGGTTCGAGCCCAGTGCGGCACAAATTTTCATTGCCGTCATTCCATTCTACATCTGATGGTAGTCATTATTCGTAAGTGCGGAATCATTTAAAGCAGACAGGTTGTTACTTAAAGAAGGCAATCAGCTTTCTCTCCCCCATATGGATGAGTATGTTAACGTTGTCCTCCACGCTAAAACATGCATATCTGAAAGAACATTACATCGGATTACACAGACACTGTAAAATACAGACACTGCCCTACTGTGTTTCATGCCAAAGCAAGGCGGTCTTAAAAGCATAAAAAATGTCTCATATGATTTGTATGCGAGTGCTGTAGGATGTAAACACTAGGACATGCGTAATTTGGGCTCTGACCGTGAACTGTGCATGGATGGCCAAACGTATAAAGCGACCGCTTCCACAAGGCGCGAAATATGGGTTCGAACTGCAGTCCGCCACAAAGTTTCGCATGTTACTTTGTAAATCGTCTAGCCAGTCTACAGTCGTATTCGCAATTTGCAAATCGTCAGTAGCGTCTGTTCCTTCCTACATGCATGCTTGTCCGAAGGAACATTGTACCGAACTATACAAACACTGTAAAATACAGACATAGACCAACGGTACAAACAAAAGAATGCTGCTTATACGAGTACGTGT
Source organism: Schistocerca gregaria (assembly GCF_023897955.1). NCBI lineage: Eukaryota > Metazoa > Arthropoda > Insecta > Orthoptera > Acrididae > Schistocerca > Schistocerca gregaria. Next base: position 174,146,802 of record NC_064922.1, on the reverse strand, counting down.
GTGCTGACATTATATTAGCTACTACACACGCACCCAGAGGTCGTGCTCATGCTCCCCCCCCCTCCCCCTCTCTCCCCCCCCCCCCCTCTCTCTGTCTCTCACTGCGTGCAGTCTCATACACATATGCCACGAATATTCCACTACGCTTTCTCCATCTCTCTCTCATTCACAAACACCCCTGACCACTCGAGGAATTCCGTCACTTCCGGTTCGTCTGGCAGTAGCTCTTTCAGTTCTCCGGTGCAAAATTTGACTCAGAATTTAGGTCCTCCTGGCTTGAAAACTTGTGCCCTTTGTCCTACGCCACGTGGTGAGTGTCTGGCGGCCCTCCATGTTTCGTTACTGTAGTCAGTCCGCGGGCCAAAGTTATCTAGTATCGCCTGTGTGAATAGTTTCGCGTCTTGCTGGTTTCATTCCTTTAGTACAGGAGGCTACCTGGCGATTCACCGCCAGTAGCATCTTTCTTAATCTTTGGCTGATTCATGGTGGTGGTCGTTGCTTGCCTGCAACCCCTTCCTTTAGTAAATTGGACTCCATTTGATAATACGGCGATCGTTCCTTAAATTCCCTTTCTCCTGCTATCGTGGCTTAACGTGAACATGCGTTGGGGCAGGCTGCTGAACTCAATTCTTTCTTCACCCACCCCCGTTTGATTGTATAATTGTTCAATATTCAACTGTGAAATGAATGAGTCGTTTAATCTTTACATTCTCCCTTTCATTACGTGAAATCACCCTTAGTGTCACAATAGAATAATGGAGAACTATAACGGTTGCTATAAGGTCGTACAGGTACCGATAATAGTAATAACAATTTTCGATTATCCCCCATTGATAAACTGGGAAGTTTTCACGGCTCAGTGTGAGTACGTGAGCACTAAATCCACTTGATGTGGTGGAAGTACTGGCCTCTGTTTTACCTTGCTGGTTTTGAAAAAATATCAAAATTACAACTCCTACAGCAAGGGATAGTAACCGGTAAAAATAAAACTTAGCCACCGCTTTTAATATATGTTGACACTTAAAGCACTGTCGGAAGGTTTGGAATTCTCGGACCCGACATCTTGCCAGAATCAGTGTGGATAACAGGCAAAAATCGTCGCGTTCTTGGTTCGCGGGATGGATGAACTGTCTATGTAGGTAATTGAGTTTTGTGCAACTCCAGTGTTGTGGGTAATATGTGACAGAAATTCACTTAGAGATTGTGAAAAAAATAGGGAACAGCCAGAGTTGCAACTGAAATAGATGCTAATTACTTATGAACAAACAGTCACGATCGCAGAATATCACTTATTAGAAATGACCTGTCTCGACCCATTCAGTGGGCCATCTTCATATTTATTGCTTCATTTACTGGAACTGGTGACGTGCTGAGCCGCTGCATGTTGTCAAGACAGCTCGAGCAAATAGTCCAATGAATCTGAAGATGTTGTTGTTGTGGTCTTCAGTCCAGAGACTGGTTTGATACAGCTCTCCATGCTACTCTATCTTGTGCAAGCTTCTTCACCTCCCAGTACCTACTGCAACCTACGTCCTTCTGAATCTGTTTAGTGTATTCATCTCTTGGTCTACCTCTACGATTTTTACCCTCCACGCTGCCCTCCAATACTAAATTGGTGATCCCTTGATGCCTCAGAACATGTCTTACCAACCGATCCCTTCTTCTAGACAAGTTGTGCCACGAACTCCTCTTCTCCCCAATTCTTTTCAATACCTCCACATTAGTTATGTGATCTATCCATCTAATCTTCAGCATTCTTCTGTAGCACCACATTTCAAAATCTTCTATTCTCTTCTTGTCCAAACTATTTATCGTCCATGTTTCACTTCCATACATGGCTACACTCCATACAAATTCTTTCAGAAACGACTTCCTGACACTTAAATCTATACTCGATGTTAACAAACTTCTCTTCTTCAGAAACGCTTTACTTGCCATTACCAGTCTACATTTTATATCCTCTCTACTTCGACCATCATCAGTTATTTTGCTCCCCAACTAACAAAACTCCTTTACTACTTTAAGTGTCTCATTGCCAATCTGAAGATAGCCTACTGAATGTGTCGAAACGGGTCATTTCAAATAAATGATATTTTGCGATCGTGACTGTTTGTTATAAGTAATTATCACAAGTGAGATCACCGTCAGTCCCAAACATGTTGGTTACAATAAAAAATGGATGTTTATTTAGTCGGTTAACGGTTTTGGACTAAGCACATTCTCCGAGCAACGAATATTTACCAGGTAAAACATCCGTCCTAAATAGCAGTAAACGAAGTGGGTGGATATGTGGATGGTCCGAATGACCAAATAAACATTTCTTTAAATACATTTCTTTGCGTGTCCATCCTCCGTAGCAGGCAGAGAACTATTTGTTTTGTAAATGAAAACAGCCTTTTCTTGCTGCACTGTAATTTATTTCGTCCCATTCGTGTTTCACCTATGTTTACTGTAAGGCGTCTTCAGTGAGATCTAGAACGACACAGTTTTGTTTTGACATGTGTTGCTTTTAGATTATCTAACAGTTCACGTCGAGCTTTTTATTAAATGAGTAATTACTTAGAGTTTGTTGGCATCTCCGTTTCCCCTCATCTGGTCTGCAGGGGGCTCTACCACTTCATTTTCGAAATATAAGCACGTTTTTATATTCCGAACTTCTTCCTTCGCACTGTTAATTAATCTTATCCTTATTTTTGTGGCGCAGTATTACCCTTTGGCACTAGTTATTCATATTTGCTCGAAAACTGTGCTTTCAAAGACATAAATATTGTGCGTTCACTATGTGTTCCCTCCAGTTTGGTTTGTTTACCTACATGTTGCCAACCTAACGAAGTATGTGTTGAAAACTAACGTCTATTCATAATGTTTAGATCTCTCTTTTATGTCGTCTGGTTTTGTCTGTAGGCTTGTAGCAAGGAGAGTATATAGTTTGGTGGCCGGTATCCTGTTTCTATAATGCAAACTGCACGCGTATTTTAGCTGGGTTCTTTATTCCTACGAACAAGAAATCTACTTAACTTAAGATAGCCGTTGTGGTCCATGCACTCTGTAATAGTGCACGTTAGCCTCACTGCTGGTGAAGTACAGAGCCCACTATGTACTCTGCGATGGTCGCTATGTGTTGCCTGATTCTGAGCTTGTGGCAGAGCTGACAGCTGCTGCGACCCCCACTGGGCTGCGGCTGATTACAGACTGGAACTTACTCGGCGCAACAGACCGGCCGTCCGGTCCGTGGCGGCGATCCTAAATAATGGCGGCCAAGAGGGCATTGGCAGTATGTTGCCTGCGAGTCTGTCTTTGGGCTGTGTGGATCTTCTCCCAAAGTCTTTGTCACCTGGTGTGCTGGCGCCAGCTTACTCCAGCACACTCTGTGTGTACATGTATATATATACAGTACAATCTGCCTACAACATCACAACAAGCATTTCAGACATTTTCTGTACACCCTGTAATATATATATATATATATTGTGTGTGTGTGTGAGAGAGCGAGAGCGAGTAATACTGTGTGTGTGTGTGTGTGTGTGTGTGTGTGTGTGTGTGTGTGTTTGAGAGAGAGAGAGAGTGTTGAAGATTGTGTAAAATACCACCCAACACCTTTTCACTCAGTTATGCTTCACAGAACATTTAAACCAAATCTCAAATCAGCTGATCACCAAACTTTTCAACCACTGTCTGACACCTATTACACTACTGCCCATTAAAATTGCTACACCACAATGATGACGTTCTACAGACGCGAAATATAACCGACAGGAAGAAGATCCTGTGATATGCAAATGATTAGCTTTTCAGAGCATTCACATAAGGTTGGCGCCGGTGGCGACACCTACAACGTGCTGACATGAGGAAAGCTTCCAACCAATTTCTCATACACAAACAGCAGTTGACCGGCGTTGCCTGGATAACGTTGTTGTGATGCCTCGTGTAAGGAGGAGAAATGCGTACCATCACGTTTCTGACTTTGATAAAGGTCGAATTGTAGCCTATCGCGATTGTGGTTTATCGTATCGCGACATTGCTGCTCGCGTTGGTCGAGATCCAATGACTGTTAGCAGAACATGGAATCTCGGTGGGTTCAGGAGTGTAATACGGAACACCGTGCTCGATCACAATGGACTCGTATCACTAGCAGTCGAGATGACAGGCATCTTAGCAGCATGGATGTAACGGACCGTGCAGCCGCGTCTCGATCCCTGAGTCAACAGACGGGGACGTTTTCAAGACAACAACCATCTGCACGAACAGTTCAACGATGTTTGTAGCATCATGGACTATTAACTCTGAGACCGTGGCTGCAGTTACCCTTGACGCTACATCACAGACAGGAGCGCCTGCGATGATGTACTTAACGACGGACCTGGTTGAACACATGGAAAAACGTCATTTTTTGTGGATGAATCCAGGTTCTGTTTACAGCATCATGATGGTCGCATCTGTGTTTGACGACATCGCGGTGAAGGCACATTGGAAGCGTGTTTTCGTCATCAACATACTGGCGTATCACCCGGCGTAATGGTATGGGGGTGCCATTGGTTACACGTCTCGGTCACCTCTTGTTCGCATTGATGGCACTTTGAACAGTGGACGTTACATTTCAGATAGGCTTTACCGTTCATCCGATCCCTGTGAAACCATACATTTCAGCAAGATAATGCAGCACCGCATGTTGCAAGTCCTGTACGGGCCTTTCTGGATACAGAAAATGTTCGACTGCTGCCTGGCCAACACATCATCCAGATCTCTCACCAATTGAAAACGTCTGGTCAATGGTGGCCGAGCAACTGGCTCGTCACAATACGCCAGTCACTACTCTTGATGAACTGTGGTATCGTGTTGAAGCTGCATGGGCAGCTGTACCTGTACGCGCTATCCAAGCTCTGATTGACTCAATGCCCATGCAGATCAAGGCCCTTTTAACCGCCAAAGGTGGTTGTTCTGGGTACTGATTTCTTAGGATCTATGCACCCAAAGTGCGTGAAAATGTAATCACATGTCAGTTCTAGTGTAATATTTTTGTCCAATGAATACCCATTTATCATCTGCATTTCTTGTTGATGTAGCAATTTTAATGGCCAGTAGTGTACATTCATATTCAACACTCTACAACGCAAAGTACCGCCCCCCCCCCCCATACTCACACACACAGATGTACACACTCTTCAACTCTCTCTCTGTCTGTTACCCTCCTGTTACCCTCTCACACACTCTCTCTCTCTCTCTCAGTTGGCCGGTGTGGTCGAGTGGCTCTAGGCGCTTCAGTCTGGAACCGTGCTGCTGCTACGGTCGCAGGTTCGAATCCTGCCTTGGGCATGGACGCGTGTGATGTCCTTAGGTTAGTTAGGTTTAAGTATTTCTAAGTTCTAGGCGACTGATGACCTAAGATGTTAAGTCCCATAGTGCTCAGAGCCATTTGAACCATTTTTGTCTGTCTGTCTGTCTCTCTCTCTCTCTCTTTCTCTCTCACACACACACATACACATACACACACAAGAGAGAGAGAGAGATAAACATCATGAAGAAGTTTTCAATATTCAACACTCTAGAACTCAAGCAACCAACACCTCCCCTTCCCCCCACCCCTCCCTCCTCAGAAACACATACAAAACTACACTCACTTACTTCAGCTCTCTCTCTCTCTCTCTCTCTCTCTCTCTCTCTCTCTCTCTCTCTCTCTCTCTCTCTCTTTCTCTGTCTCTGTCTCTGTCTCTGTCTCTGTCTCTCTCTCTCTTTCTCTCTCTCTCTCTCTCTCTCTCTCTCTCTCTCTCTCTCTCTCTCTCTCTCTCTCTCTCTCTCTCACACACACACATACACACACACAACACACACACACTCACAGATAATTATACATCTCATGAAGGAGTTTTCAACATATACTCCCTTAGGTTCGGAATGTGTAGGTAAGCAAAGTAAATAGCAGGAAATGCATAGTGAAAGCATAATATTTATGTCTTTAAAAGCACAGTTTTCGAACATGTAGCTACAGCTAGTGGTGGCAGAGTAAGAAGGCACAACAAAAATAAGGAGAAACGTGGTGAAACAGTGTGAAAGAAAGAGTCCAGGTCGGACACTGTGGCCGAGCGGCTCTAGGCGCTTCAGTCTGGAACCGCGTGACTGCTATGGTCGCAGGTTCGAATCCTGCCTAGGGCATGGATGTGTGTGGTGTCATTAGGTTAGTTAGGTTTAAGTAGTTGTAAGTTCTAGGGGACTGATGACCTTAGATCTACGTCCCATAGTGCTCTGAGGCATTTGAACCATTTTTGAAAGGGTTCATTATATAAAGGTGTGCTTATGTGCCAGAAACGAAGTGGTAGTTCGGCCTGAGGAAACACAGATATCAGCAGAGGGTCAGCAATTACTTTTTTCCAAGCAAGAAACGCAACGTGAACTGTTTATTAATCTAAAAATAACGCATGGAAAAAGAAAACTATATCGCTCTAGATCCCACTGAAGACGCATTAGAATTTAGAGTAATAAAAGACGAAACACTGCTGAGAGAAGTAAATTAGAGTTGTGGAGGACTTCACATTGGGGTAGTGGCCGATATTAAACATGATTAAAATATATTAATGTGACAGTGACGACTAACTACCACCTACTACTGAATCAAAAGCGATATTGTAAATAACTTGTACTTATTGAAAATTATCTCACGATAGAAATTGAAAATTATCTCACGATAGAAATTAGATCATATTGAACAACTCATGAATGAAAACAAATTAAACAAATTGTACACTGTTCTTAGATATACTGCACTGGTAAGATTGGCTCTCAGCTCTTAATGTTAAGTTGATGCGAAGTTAGATTTAATTGTGCCCCTGGATAAGCAAATGGTAAATGCGATCTGACTGCGTTCCTAATATCTCTTTTGTGTGTGAAATAATACGTACTTCGGACACCACCACCAAGAAACAAACCAAACGACATGCAAAAAGACAAATGACTAATAACGAATCGTAAGCAAAACTGCACGGATGCTCAGTGGATGGCAAGAACACGATCCAACAAACTATTTCTGAAAATCTCTTCGGGTTTGCTGCCGGATCCTAAAATCAACTTGACTCGATATTTCGGCGATCCAACTGGTCGCCATCTTCAGGAGAATGCTGCTTGCTGATGAGTTCTCAGCGGGACTCATCAGCAAGCAGCATTCTCCTGAAGATGGCGACCAGTTGGATCGCCGAAATATCGAGTCAAGTTGATTTTCTAAATCCGGCAGCAGACCCGAAGAGATTTTCAAGACTTATTACGCCGGGAAAGCCTACGAAGTCACAAACTATTTCTGAACTTCACTGCCGCCGCTGCAAGTTTTCCAATACCATCTACCAGCTTGCTGGCTCCGTCGGTACTGCTGGGGCGACAACTGCAGCTGCAAAGTCGCTGAATTACCTTAAGTCTCTCAAATATCTTGAGCAGAATAAACTACTCAGAAACTGCTAATACCACAAGCCCTATATTTCCTCTAAATGGTATACAACGCTTTCAAGACTGGCTCAACAACCTTTAAGGTGCAGCCCAGTGTGTCTTGTACTAACGTGCAATACCAGTATGATAGCTCTGTGCACTGGTTGACTACGTCCAATGATGACTGCCAGCCTATAAGGCGGAATCAACTGCAATTATACTAGTAGTCAATGCAAAGCCTATCGTGGACGCTGAGGTCCTACTGTAGCTGCAGACTCTAGATCATACACAGCACAGTATTCAGAATCTAAGTCCCTATCTCAGAGCTACCGAACTTTGCGACTGTCCGCTTTCACGGCACGAGACACCCTCCCCTCCTGCCTCGCTCTCCCCGATGCTCTTGCGACAATCTTGCCACCAAACTCTAATCAGCCAATCCCGACGCTGCAAAAAAAAAAAAAAAAAAAAAAAAAAAAAAAAAAAAAAAAAAAAAAAAAAAAAAAAAATTGGTTCAAATGGCTCTGAGCACTATGGGACTCAACATCTATGGTCATCAGTCCCCTAGAACTTAGAACTACTTAAACCTAAGGACATCACACAACACCCAGCCATCACGAGGCAGAGAAAATCCCTGACCCCGCCGGGAACCGAACCCGGGAACCCGGGCGTGGGAAGCTACCGCACGACCACGAGATGCGGGCCAACGCTGCAAAGGCTTCCCACGTCTCCCTCACGGTGTGATACAATTTCTCCACCTATCCAAAAATTTCTGTGTTCAAACAGCACTTGACCCTCAGCACTTCCCGCACGTTCTTATGAACTGCCCAACCAGAGCTCAGCCTCTTTGCCGCTAAGACAGCGCGCTACCGGGCGGCGCCAGCGCGTACGTTGTACGCTCTCTGCCTACTCGACATTTCCCCCCTCTCTCTCTTACCTGGCACCCCACCCGGCGGCGTTCCTTTTCGCTGCTTGCCAGTCAGTGGTCCCATCCCGTGGATCCCCTGGCCCCTGCACAATGCTCGCTGGTCTTCGCCTCCCCGGCTGCGTCCGTCCACTCCTCGCTTTCACTGGCCAATTTACTTTGCTTACACCTACAGCACGCGACTAAATATTATCATTAACAAAGCCCGTATTATTTCAGACATGTGTTTAATCATCGCATATCTCTCTTTCTGATCCACCTGTTGTTGTTGTGATCTTCAGTCCTGAGACTGGTTTGATGCAGCTCTCCATGCTACTCTATCCTGTGCAAGCTTCTTCATCTCCCAGAACCCACTGCAACCCACATCCTTCTGAATCTGCTTAGTGTATTCATCTCTTGGTCTCCCTCTACGATTTTTACCCTCCACGCTGCCCTCCAATACTAAATTGGTGATCCCTTGATGCCTCAGAACATGTGCTACCAACCGATCCCTTCTTCTAGTCAAGTTGTGCCACAAACTCCTCTTCTCCCCAATTCTATTCAATACCTCCTAATTAGTTATGTAATCTACCCATCTAATCTTCAGCATTCTTCTGTAGCACCACATTTCGAAAGCTTCTATTCTCTTCTTGTCTAAACTATTTATCGTCCATGTTTCACTTCCATACATGGCTACACTCCATACAAATACTTTCAGAAACGACTTCCTGACATTTAAATCTATACTCAATGTTAACAAATTTTTCTTCTTCAGAAACGCATTCCTTGACATTGCCAGTCTACATTTTATATCCTCTCTACTTCGACCATCATCAGTTATTTTGCTCCCCAAATAGCAAAACTCCTTTACTACTTTAAGTGTCTCACTTCCTAATCTAATTCCCTCAGCATCACCTGATGTAATTCGACTACGTTCCATTATCCTCGTTTTGCTTTTGTTGATGTTCATCTTATATCCTCCTTTCAAGACACTATCCATTCCGTTCAACTGCTCTTCCAAGTCCTTTGCTGTCTCTGACAGAATTACGATGTCATCGGCGAACCTCAAAGTTTTTATTTCTTCTCCATGGATTTGAATACCTACTCCAAATTTTTGTTTTGTTTCCTTTACTGCTTGCTCAATATACAGATCGAATAACTTCGGGGAGAGATTACAACCCTGTCTCACTCCCTTCCCAACCACTGCTTCCCTTTCATGTTCCTCGACTCTTATAACTGCCATCTGGTTTCTGTACAAATTGTAAATAGCCTTTCGCTCCCTATATTTTACCCCTGCCACCTTCAGAATTTGAAAGAGAGTATTCCAGTCAACATTGTCAAAAGCTTTCTCTAAGTCTACAAATGCTAGAAACGTAGGTTTGCCCTTCCTTAATCTAGCTTTTAAGATAAGTCGTAGGGTCAGTATTGCCTCACGTGTTCCAACATTTCTATGGAATCCAAACTGATCATCCCCGAGGTCGGCTTCTACTAGTTCTTCCATTCGTCTGTAAAGAATTCGTGTTAGTATTTTGCAGCTGTGACTTATTAAACTGATAGTTCGGTAATTTTCACATCTGTCAACACCTGCTTTCTTTGGGATTGGAATTATTATATTCTTCTTGAAGTCTGATGGTATTTCGCCTGTCTCATACATCTTGCTCACCAGATGGTGGAGTTTTGTCAGGACTGGCTCATTTAATCATACAGTAAAGCTGCATGCCCTCGGGAAAAATTACGGCCGTAGTTTCCCCTTGCTTTCAGCCGTTCGCAGTACCAGCACAGCAAGGCCGTTTTGGTTAGTGTTACAAGGCCAGGTCAGTCAATCATCCAGACTGTTGCCCCTGCAACTACTGAAAAGGCTGCTGCCCCTCTTCAGGAACCACATGTTTGTCTGGCCTCTCAACAGATACCACTCCGTTGTGGTTGTACCTATGGTACGGCTATCTGTATCTTTGAGGCACGCAAGCCTCCCCACCAACGGCAAGGTCCATGGTTCATGGGGGGGAGGCTAATCCACCTAATAAGACTAATTAACCATTATATGGGTTTATTTACTTCAAACATGCAGCATAATCTGTGAAATGAACGTCACAAATGAAAGCCACCTTTCACAGAGCACCAAGAAAAGGAGGTTTTTATTTGAAAGTTTCTGGCAGATTAAAACTGTGAGCCGGAGCGACACTCGAACCCGGGACCATTGTCTTTCGCAGGCAAGTGCTCTACCATTTTTTTTTTTTTTTGTAATCTCATTTTGTTCGTTATAGTTTGTTGCAATTGTTCGTGGCGGACGACTCCTGACGCCCATTGAAGTTCATTATTGACCCATTCACTCAGTTTTTTTTTATTACAGAGGGCAGCTACCCCTCTGACCAAACACTCTGGGCTACAGTGCTGGCACAATCTGAGCTACCCAACCACGAGTCACGCCCCGTCCTCATTGCTTTACTTCCGCCAGTACCTCGTCTCCTACCATCGAAACTTTACAGAAGCTCTCCTGCGAACCTTGCAGGACTAGTACTCTTGAAAGAAAGGATATTGCGGAGACATGGTTTAGCCACAGCCTGGGTAGCTCAGATGGTTGCCGGCACCTAGCTCAACGTGTCCGCTCAGAGGGCTTAGCTACCCTCTGTAATAAAAGAAAACTGAGTGAACGAATCAACGAACAACATGAACAAATGTCAGCGGATGACCGCGACGAACAAAGTGAAGAAGAAACAATATAGAACAAAGTAAGAAAGCCGACACGGTAACTGAGCGTGTTCGGTCAGAGGGTTATCTGCTCTGTGTAATAATAATAAAAAAAAAAAAAACTGAGTTAATGAATCAACGATGAACTGAAACGGGTGTTTTGCGACGTCCGCCCCCAGCAGATACAACGAAGGAAATGAGATTAGAAGAAAAAAAATAGATTTTAGAGCACTGTCCCGCGAAGGGAAAGGTCCCGAGTTCGAGTCTCGGTCCAGCACACAGTTTTAATCTGCCAGGAAGTTTCATATCAGCACACTCTCCGCTGCAGAGTGAAAATCTCATTCAGGTTTTTATTTGCAAAAGAAGTATATCGATTTTAGTTGCTGATCTAGGTGTCTCTCTCTGCATCATAATTAGGAGCGCAGCTTCTTTTTTTTGTGTTTGTTTTGTGGCCTCGTTGCCTTGGGCGGTCAGGCGTTGAGACGGCGGACACTGTGGCGTGCCAGGTGGAGGTGTTGGTGCGTGAGGCGCGCGACGTGCTGGCGCTGGAGGAGGACTACGCCCGGCTGCAGGGCGGCTACGTGCGGCTGCTGTGCAGCGTGGGCCGCGCCGTGTGCCGCCTGCTGGCGGGCGACGCGCGCGCCGCCGGCGTGGCGTCCGACGTGCTGGGCGCCTGGCTGCGCGCAGAGGACGCCACGCGCCGAGACATGGCCCGCATGAGGCTCTTCAGCCGCAGCGCGCGCGGTCAGCCTCTCCACCTCTACTCCGTACTGCACGCACTAGGTCAGGCGCAAACGACGCGTATAGCACACGAGAGACGTCACACGACGCTTCAGCGCGACACGCACGTGCCGCACGAGTCGCGCTCGTCCAGCGCATATTGCGACGCGTACACCATACTTCGCACGCGCCGACTGGCGATGCTCTGCGCTGACAGAACCGAAACGCGCGCAGCCTGTTATCTTCCTCAAACGATTTTACGCCTTAACAAATCTGTATTTGCAATTCGAGTGTCAGCAGACATAGGCGACATAAAAGTGAAAAAGCTTGCATACGTTGCCTACTTTCATTCCATAATGTCATGGTATAATATTTTGGGGTAACTCTTCAAGTCAAACAAAAGTTTTCAGAGTCCAAAAGCGAGTAATACGTATTATTTGTGGAGAAAATTCACGGACGTCCTGTAGAAACCTCTTCAAAGAACTGGGTATACTAACTACTGTCTCTCAGTATATTTACTCCTTAATGAAATTTGTCCTAAATAATATATCTCTTTTTCCAAGAAACAGCTCAGTTCATACATACAATACCAGGAACAAAAATGATCTGCACAAGGACTTAAAAGTACAAAAAGGGGTCCACTACTCAGGAACACTCATGTTCAATAATTTGCCAGCAAACATAAAAAATTTAGTTACAAATAGAGATCAGTTTAAAAGGAGCCTGAAAGACTTACTAGTGGCCAACTCCTTCTACTCCATTGACGAATTTTTTAATAGAAACGAATGATGTGTTGTATATATTTATACTATTAGTATTGTTATTTCAGCTTAAAAAGATAAAAATAGAAAAAAAAAGGTGACATGTTCCACATCCACGAGGATCTCCTCAACACGGATCTATGGAACGAAAAACTAATCTAATCTAATCTAATCTTACAGAAACTATTCACTGAAAATATTTGATTTTTGCCTTACTTGTAGCGTTATCTGCCAGCTTTGTGGCGAAGTGCCCATATCTCGCTAACGACCATTCTTATTGGGATGTACACATTTCAGTAAGACACTACGCAAAAAGTTTGCAACGAAAATTAGGGGTCGCTATGACTTTGCGTTTGGTGCGTATCACACCAAATGTTGCCGCGTATGAAATTTAGGTAGAATGTTGAATTTTTGTTTAGACTTGGGAGGAGGCCTCTATCTGCCTCCGATCTCGAGAAAATGGATCCTATGTAGCGCGCTCACTTCCGATCTCACTCCCGCGAAAATGAAATACTCGCAACATCTCTCATATCTCCTAAACCGCTCGAGACATCGAAACGAACGTTTGGCGAATGATAGCACACAAGGAGGAGAGTGTTTTGCCAATTCTTAAACACACGGAACTTCCTTATCTATGGCGATATATCAGGACTTATACTTCCCTTTTTATTTATTTCACTCCAGTGACTGTAATTTTTTAAGAGATGGACATCTAACGAAACAAGGGCTTCGTAGTATGAAAATAAACATGAAATTTCTTCTTTTATGTTACTGCAGACCGACACTATGAGGTTTTCCGTAAGCTATTGAGTTCTGCGATTGCCAATTACTTGTTTAATGAGGCACTCCGTTTCCGAATTCTGTCGTAATAGCTGCTGTGAGATGAGTTTGGCAAATTACACTGTGACAAAGGAAGTACAATTAAACCAGCCACCAAGAGAAGTATTAAAATGATCACGAGCGTTCCTGCAGGCGGAATGGTAGGCACATGCCAGATACGGGTTACTCACCTACGTCTTGCCAAACTGACAATGAGTGATCGCGAATAAAATAGTTTTTATAGAGAAAAATAATCACTTGATCTGTCGCACAACACAATGGTCAGTGTATTGTCAGCAGCGGAGGATAATGCGTGCGACAGGAATGCACAAGCTAGACATGTGTGCCTTGTGAGCTGGAGTTCGAGAAACATTATCATGAAAGTAGATCTGCCTTTGTCAGCAGTACATTTCGACAAATTAAATATATCTAATCGTAACACTGTTTTAGGATATTCCTACTTTCCTAATAATACCGAGCATTTTCTTCATTTGTGTAGCCTGCTGTATAATTAGTTTATTAATGCTGACAATGTGCATGCAACAATTCAAATGGTTCAAATGGCTCTGAGTACCATGGGACTTAACATCTGAGGTCATCAGTGTCCTAGAACTTAGAACTACTTAAACATAACTAACCTAAGGACATCACACACATCCATGCCCGAGGCAGGATTCGAACCTGCGACCGTAGCGGTCTCACGGTTCGAGACTAAAGCGCCTAGAACCGATCGGCCACACCGGCCGGCATGCAACAATTGATATGCTTTTTCTCATAACGGCGAACCAATTAAAACATTGTTATTTGTGACTGCTTTTCGACTGTTTCTAGCTTGCAGTGGAAACTTGATGTTCACATGCATACATCCATATCCAAATATCACATTCAGAATTCTATACTTCAGATCTTGGACGCTTTTTACCAGGAGCACAAGCGGATCACACCTCTGGAGAGTATCTCTTTCTAAATTTTTGGAACGGGTCGTACAGATAAGCCAGCAAACTAGGCAGCGAGAAGATAACCTTGTTTTCCTTTCCTGACCTGCTTCTTAATCACATGACCTGGGTGACAATCTGAGCAGTTCTCTTAGACTGTTCGCAGATGATGCTGTAATTTACCGTCTAGTAAGGTCATCCGAAGACCAGTATCAGCTGCAAAGCGATTTAGAAAAGATTGCTGTATGGTGTGTCAGGTGGCAGTTGACGCTAAATAACGAAAAGTGTGAGATGATCCACATGAGTTCCAAAAGAAATCCGTTGGAATTCGATTACTCGATAAATAGTACAATTCTCAAGGCTGTCAAGTCAACTAAGTACCTGGGTGTTAAAATTACGAACAACATCAGTTGGAAGGACCACATAGATAATATTGTCGGGAAGGCGAGCCAAAGGTTGCGTTTCATTGGCAGGACACTTAGAAGATGCAACAAGTCCACTAAAGAGACAGCTTACACTACACTCGTTCGTCCTCTGTTAGAATATTGCTGCGCGGTGTGGGATCCTTACCAGGTGGGATTGACGGATGACATCGAAAGGGTGCAAAAAAGGGCAGCTTGTTTTGTATTATCGCGTTATAGGGGAGAGAGTGTGGCAGATATGATACACGAGTTGGGATGGAAGTCATTACAGCATAGACGTTTTTCGTCGCGGCGAGACCTTTTTACGAAATTTCAGTCACCAACTTTCTCTTCCGAAAGCGAAAATATTTTGTTGAGCCCAACCTACATAGGTAGGAATGATCATCAAAATAAAGTAAGAGAAATGAGAGCTCGAACAGAAAGGTTTAGGTGTTCGTTTTTCCCGCTCGCTGTTCGGGAGTGGAATAGTAGAGAGATAGTATGATTGTGGTTCGATGAACCCTCTGCCAAGCACTTAAATGTTAATTGCAGAGTAGTCATGTAGATGTAGATGTAGATTTTATTTTATTCCTTGCTTCCTTATTCACTACCCTCTGACCCTTCTTGCGATCTGAAAACATCGCAGAGGCATATGATACAATTCCAGGGGCCAATGGCTCATCGGTTACTGAAGTATGCATTTTTCTTGACAGAAGAAAAACAAAACAAAACAAAACTATACAAATATTATTAACAGAAAAGTATAATGTACCAACGAAGAAAGCTGGAGCGTTTAAATGGCGAAAAACGAAACACTACCCAAAAGCCAATAAAATTTAGTACACAGTAAGGCAAAATTTATCGTGTGGGCAATACTACCACTCCTCATATGCGCCATTCCGATTTGAGCATATGGCCGGGCTACTTTTCCGCTCCCCGCCTCAAATTTCCCACGGTGCTAGCGAGGCTCAACCACAACGTCGCGCGACTTGGCGCAGGCGCGTGTCGCGTCCCAGTCGCGTCGCGTCGCAATTTGCGCGGTTCCATTCGAACCTGTGATGTTACAAAAACGCGCGCTGCGCTGCTTCGCGCCACACACGCTATACGCGTATCAATTTGCGCCTAGCCTAACAAAACACGGTGCTGGAGGCGGCGGCCAGAGCGTAGCTTGCGGCCAACTAGTAAGGAGACGCCACGGTGTTGCGATCACGGATTTACTTCAAACTCTGTACACCTTTATAGCCCATTAAAAAAACATGATGTGAAAGTACCAAGACGCACCACTCTGGTGGTTCCGAGAACGTCGCAAGACAAGTTTATTACCTACCTCATGTACAGGGGATAGGCAAAATAATGTGAACACCTGTACTTACTTGGGAATGGTTTATTAACAAGAGCTGCGATACTTCTTGGAATACTGGCATATAATGATCGTATACTCTCCGGTGGAGTGTTATGCCGCTCTTCGGTCAGAGCCTCTTCTAACCCCTGCAGTGACAACGAAGGCGGAAATCTGCTCCGAAGTCGGCGCTCCAATACCGCCCAAAGGGTTCGATAATGTTCAAGTCCGGGGACTGTGCTGGCCAGGGAAGATGCTGCAGTTCAGTTGCATGCTCCACATATTACGATTGTACTATTCTGGCTGCGTGAGTGGATGCATTATCGTTTTGAAATGTGGTATCAGTGTTGGGGGACAACATTCGAATCATGGCGTGCACCT
The DNA here is from genome assembly GCF_023897955.1 of Schistocerca gregaria. Taxonomy (NCBI): domain Eukaryota; kingdom Metazoa; phylum Arthropoda; class Insecta; order Orthoptera; family Acrididae; genus Schistocerca; species Schistocerca gregaria. Next base: position 174,130,450 of record NC_064922.1, on the reverse strand, counting down.
GATCACCAAAGATGTTCACATAATCGTTGGCCGTAACATAGTCTTGGAGATTAATATTGGCACCAGCAGAATACCATTATATCACTGCCCACACCATCACACTTCCACCTCCGTGCTTAACCGTTGGAATCAAACAATTAGGATTGTAGGCTTCTTTTGGCGTTCTCCGAACGTAAACGTTGAGTCGTCGGGCCACATGACGTGTTACCACTGATCAGCCGTCCAGCATTTATGCTCCTGACACCACATTTTACGCTTCTTTGTTGTTACTAATGGTTTCGGTATAGCAGACTGTCCATGGTTCAAAATGGTTCAAATGGCTCTGGGCACTATAGGACTTAACTTGTAAGGTCATGAGTCCCCTAGAACTTAGAATCACTTAAACCTTACCAACCTAAGGACATCACACACATCCATGCCCGAGGCAGGATACGAACCTGCGACCGTAGCGGTCGCGCGGTTCCGGACTTTAGCGCGTCGAACCCCTCACCCACCCCGGCCGGCAGCCCATCCATGAACAATCGTTTTATGGAGTTCTCGGAGGACAGTGTCTATAGATATGGAGTTTCGAAGATGCCTGTTGAGCTCTGCACTCACTTTATCCGCCGTTACTTTTGTGGTATTTCGACACAATTCGAGTTAGCATAGGACGATCTCTGTCATTATGTTTTGATTTGCACCCACTATTAAGTTTACACGATGATGCCTTTCCATGTTTTGTGTATGCTGTCACGACTGTCGAAACAAATGCTCTTGAAACATTCAATAAGTTGGCTGTCTTGGTTACTGATGCTCCAGCCAATAGGGCCCCCACAATCTGCCCTCTTCGGAACTCTGTTAGGTCTTTCATTGCACGTCGACCTCGGCCTCTTAATGCAAATACGAAGTGTGCACTACTCGTAAACAACCGTACTGAGCACGCAGAGACGAGCGCGACACGTGCCTTGCCTGTGTTGTTGACCGTCAAACACAACCATCCCATTACTACCACTGTTCACATTATTTTGCCCATCCCCTGTATCTGTGCGAAGGTGCCATCCGTGAGATATCAATAGCTACATTAGGACCGTGCTTCTCCCTCCACGTCTACCGGAGGCCAGGATAGTGTATGCCTCTCTGCAGTCGCGGCTTCCGCCGAATATGACTGAAGAAAAACATCCCCTCGCCCCGTGGAATGCCGTGTAGAGGGCAATGCTACTCTTGCGTCGGATGTCCAATCCACCTGGTATGTGGCACTTAATGGGAAGCATGTCTGCCAGTCGCCCCTCCACCAGATCCACGTGGGGCAAACACCATTAGGTACCACGTGTGATGTGCAAAGCAATGACGGCGCGGCGAGTCGAGCAATGTTTGCCTTTTGGTCCGCCAGATGCTGCCGTTCATCAGAGGCACGGCTCCTGACAGTGTCACCCCACAAATCATTCTGTTCCGCGTGCTAAGACGTACTCAGCGACCCGTATTAGCGCCCAGGCAGTCCACTATCTGTTTGGTGGTAGAGAAAAATCAGCCTTCGATTTCTGGCAATACCTTAACGACCGACAATGTGCAGTACTTAAGCACCCGAAGTAGCAACAATATTTCTCGAACTTTCTCCGGACCGCTTTCCACGACCCCGCTCGCAGCTGGATCATCCATGCAGAGAGCAGCTGACAAATGATCCTTCATCCATTTTACAGGCACTATCCGCTCAACGGTTATTCATACACACTTCCGAGAAGACGTTCATCGATCATCTGCTGATGTGTCGCCACCACGCGGGATTTTCTTATCCGCTCATGTCGAAGGCCGTAGCCAGTCTTCGCGAGCACGTGCTTCTGCGACGGACATGGATTCATTTATGACAAAATAAAAAATAAAAAAATAAAAAAAGTAGTAGTAGTAGTTTCAAATTCTGAAGGTGGCAGGGGTAAAATACAGGGAGCGAATGGCTATTTCCAGTTTGTACAGAAACCAGATGGCAGTTATAAGAGTCGAGGGGCATGAAAGGGAAGCAGTGGTTGGGAAGGGTGTGAGACAGGACTGTAGCCTATCCCCGTGTTATTCAATCCGTATATTGAGCAAGCAGTGAAGGAAACAAAACAAAAGGAAAGTTCGGAGTAGGTATTAATATCCAAGGAGAAGAAATAAAAACTTTGAGGTTCACCGATGACATTTTAATTCTGTCAGAGACAGCAAAGGACTTGGCAGAGCAGTTGAACGGAATGGATAGTGTCTTGAAAGGAGGGTATAAGATGAACATTAACAAAAGCAAAACGAGAATAATGGAATGATGTCGAATTAAGTCGGGTGATGCTGAGGGAATTTGATTAGGAAATGAGACACTTAAAGTAGTAAAGGAGTTTTGCTATTTGTGGAGCAAAATAACTGATGACGGTTGAAGTAGAGAAGATATAAAAAGTAGACTGGCAATGGCAAGGAAAGCGTTTCTGAAGAAGAAAAATTTGTTAACATTGAGTATAGATTTAAATGTTAGGAAGTCGTTTCTGAAAGTATTTGTATGGAGTGTAGCCATGAATGGAAGTGAAACATGGACAACAAGTAGTTTGGACAAGACGAGAATAGAAGCTATCGAAATGTGGTGCTACGGAAGAATGCTGAAGATTAGATGGGTAGATTACATAACTAATGAGGAGGTATTGAATAGAATTGGGGAGAAGAGGAGTTTGTGGCACAACTTGACCAGAAGAAGGGATCGGTTGGTAGCACATGTTCTGAGGCATCAAGGGATCAGCAATTTAGTATTGGAGGGCAGCGTGGAGGGTAAAAATCGTAGAGGTAGACCAAGAGATGAATATACTAAGCAGATTCAGAGGGATGTATGTTGCAGTAGGTACTGGGAGATGAAGAAGCTTGCACAGGATAGAGTAGCATGGAGAGCTGCATCAAACCAGTCTCAGGACTGAAGACCACAACAACAACAACAACAGTAGTAGTAGTAGTAGTAGTATGTTAATCTGCCTTACGGCAGGTCTTGTCATGGGTTAAGCCTCTTCCACTTTTGTCTGTCCGTAGCCAGTCTTCATTTCTGAATGTTTATCCCCTTTGATATTGTCCAGCATTTGATATCTTCTTTTTCCTCTTCCCCTTTTTCCCTCCACCATTCCTTCTATTCCTTCCTTCAATGAACAGTCCCTCCTCGAACAGTGTCCTATCCAGTTCCGTTTTCTCTTTCTGATGACTTTCAGCATGTTTCTTTCTTCCCCAACTCTTCTTAATACTTCTTCATTCCTTGCTCGGTCTTCCCATTTCACTTTTTCCATTCTTCTCCATATCCACATTGTTTGCGCCTCCAATCTTCTTTCATCTTCCTTTCTCAATGTTCAGGTCACCGCACCATACAGTGCAATGCTCCAGATGTAACATTTGGCCAGTCTTTTCGTCAGAACTTTGTTTAGTGGTCCGCAAAGTAATTTCTGTTTCCTCTTGAGTCCTTCTATTGCCATTGCAGTTCTTTTCCTAATTTCTGTTGAGCAATACATATGATACATTATTACATTTCCCAAGTAATTGAAGTTATTCACTTGCTGTATTTTCTCTTCCCCTATTTTCATACGGCATTTTCTCAAATTCAAATGGCTCCAAGCACTACGTGACTTAAGATCTGAGGTCATCAGTCCCCTAGACTTAGAACTACTTAAACCTAACTAACCTAAGGACATCACACACATTCATGACCGAGGCAGGATTCGAACCTGCGACCGTAGCAGCAGCGCGGTTCCAGACTGAAGCGCCTAGAACCGCTCGGCCACAGCGTCCGGCCGGCATTTTCTCCCCTTTCCTCCATTTGCCATACTTTTCGTTTTATTCTTGTTAATCTTCATTCCATATTTTTCTAACTTTGTGTTTAGATCACCTAATATTTGTTCCATCTCTCTCGCACTCTCTGCATCACAGCCATGTCGTCTGAAAATCTTATACGCTCTACTCTCTGACCCCCTATACAGACTCCTCTCCTTCCATCAAAACTTCCATTAATAATTTCCTCTAGATAGATGTTGAACAGCGTTGGTGATAAATAAAACAACATTGTCTTTCACCTCTTCCCAGTTCAATTTCTTCACTCATCACACCTCCTATTCTTTCTCCTTCTCTCTGGTTCAAATATAAATTTCTAGTTAGCCGTCTATCCCTCCAGTCAACTCCATGTTTCCTTAGGATTTCCATCAGTTTGTCCCATCCGACATAGTCAAAAACCTTCTCAAGACCAATGAACGCAACGCACACCTTCCTTCTCTTCTCCCAATACCTCTCCCTTATCACTCTCAGTAGCCCAATGGAATCTCTAGTTTCCACTCCTCGCCTGAAGCCAAATTGTTCACCTCCTATTACACAATTCGGCTTTCCATGCAGCCTTCTGTTGAGTGTTCGCAAGCTCACTGTTCAGCGTTCCTTACACGTTTTGGTGTTCTTTCTTTTCTATAGGTATTAAGAGACTTTCTGTAAAGTCCTTTGGCTCTTTTCCTGTCGTGTATAACTGATTACACAATTCAATCAAGTCGCTTTGTCCTTCTTTCACCAATGACTTTAACAGTTCCACAGGAATCTCATTAATTTCCAGTACCTTTCCATTTTTCATCTCCTTCATAGGTGCTTCAGTCTCACTCGTTAGCACTGCATTTCGTTTGTCAGCATCTGCAACTTTATCTTCTTCTGTCCCAAGCTCTTCTTCACTTGGTCGGCTGTCTTCAGCGTATAGCCATTCTATATAGTCTTCCCATCTTCTCATTATTTCTTGGGGTTCACTCACCATTTTACAGTCTGCTACCTCTACTTCATTTAGTCCATTGTTGTTTCACTTTTGCCTGAATGTCAAATCCATTACTTCTTTGTATTTCAAATAATATTTTCCTTTTTTCTCTAATTTCTTTATCTTGTCACACTTTTCTGTCAGCCATTTCTCCTTTGCTTTCTCTGTCTTCCTTCTTAATTCATTATTTTAACCTCCTGTAGTTGCGCTGCCCTTCTTCTGTGTTTCCAGTTTTCCATTTCCTGCGGTCATCCATCTTGGTTATCATATCTAGTGTTACGCATTCTTTCTTTACTTTTTCCTCTCCTTGACTCCAAGCGTTTCCTTAGGTGCCTTTTTGATCCCATTTTTAAAACGATCCCACCTTCCTTCTGTGCATTCCGTTTCCTGTCCTTGCATCGTGATTTCACAATACGCATTCTCTAATTTTTCACAATTGCCTTCGTCTTTCAGTTTCTCAAAGTTAATGTGCTCTCTCTTCAGCCCTTTCCAGGCTCTTTTCAAGTAAATAAATAAATAACAATAACAAATGGAAAAAAGTACTTTCCATGTTTCCTCCTTTCTTGTTTTTTCCCCCTTTTTTGGTAGAACTTATTGGGGTCTTCCGTGATAAAAGCCAACTCCTGAAGCGGTAGACCTTTCGTTTTGGGGATTCTTCCTAAATAGTTAGGGCAAAAGTTGCAGTGGCATGTGTTTTCGTTTTTTTGTAGTTTTAGGTAATTTCAGGAATAAAAGTAGCCGTGAAAAGCAATAAAAAACCCCGCTAACACTGATTTCTTAATCTATATTTTTTTCATCGCTGGTCTCATTATTTAATTTATTTGACATTAGATAATATAACGAAAACGAAACCATGTGCACTTTCATGAAGCTGCAGTGTATTTCATATGTTATTTGACCATTTAGTATGTTTAATTACATTTTCAAAGATGAGGGACGGGCTTGGAAAGCCCAAGTCAAACCTCGATAAACAATGATGCGAATGTCGTTCTTCAGTAATATTGTAAGTCACAATGTGCCAAACCACAAGAGTAATGTACAGATACTCCTCGGATGTGCTGTCGGCATCCCAAGTTGCAGGATGATGTTTGTCATACAGAGATTAAAAACATAAACCGAAACGACGTCTACTAAATCGAATGAATGCTGTTTTCCCAATTTTATAGCGAATGTTCAGGGTCTCTAAAGGAAATCACACCTCGTTGGCATTTTGAAAAATTTCTCTTCGTTCCGGCAGTTTGGGTACAGACCATATATGGACTGTGATGAAAAAACTATGTTGTTGTTGTGGTCTTCAGTCCTGAGACTGGTTTGATGCAGTTCTCCATGCTACTCTATCGTGTGCAAAATTCTTCATTTTCCAGCACCTAATGCAACCTACATCATTCTGAATCTGCTTAGTGTATTCATCTCTTATACGATTTTTAACCTCCACGCTGCCCTCCAATGCTAAATTGGCGATCCTTTGATGCCTCAGAACATGTCCTACCAACCGGTTCCTTCTTCTTGTCAAGTTGTACCACAAATTCCTCCTCAATTCTATTCAATACCTCTTGATTAGTTATGTGATTTACCAATCTAATCTTCAGCATTCTTCTGTAACACCACATTTCGAAAGCTTCTGTTCTCTTCTTGTCCAAACTGTTTATCGTCCATGTTTCACTTCAATACGTGGCTACACGCCAAACAAATACTTTCAGAAACGACTTCCTGACAGTTAAATCTATACTCGATGCTAACAAATGTCTCTTCTTCAGAAACGTTTTCCTTGCCGTTGCCAGTCTACATTTTATATCCTCTCTTACTTCGACCATCATTAGTTATTCTGCTCCCCAAATAACAAAACTCCTTTACTACTTTAAGTGTCTCGTTTCCCAATCTAATTCCCTCAGCATCACCCTACTTAATTCGACTACATTCGATTATCCTCGTTTTGCTTTTGTTGATGTTCATCTTATATCCTCCTTTCAAGACACTGTCCATTCCATTCGACTGCTCTGCCAAGTCCTTTGCTGTCTCTGACAGAATTACAATGTTATCGCGCGAGCCTCAAAGGATAAAAAAAAACTATAGAATAGAAATTAAGATTGAGCGGGAGTCGAACTGTCGCTTCATACACGTTTGTCTTACGAAGCACGAATGCTAAACACTTTTTTATTCATTTTGTTTGGTATTGTTTGTTGCGTTTTGGTCGGCAGGGACGTCACAAGACTTCCATTCAAGTTGATCGTTGATTCCTTTACAATGAACTGATTGAAAAACCAGAAATACTAAAATTGCACATAGAAACCAGAATTCAAGTCCAATAAGTGAACACAAGCCAGATGCTTTGTTGACTGTACCTGCGAGCAAGAGTGATTGTTATTAAAGAAAACTGTAATACCTTTTTACCTCATTATATATTGACGAAAATATTCCATTACACCAGCATCATAAATCAAAAGCTCATCTCCTTTCTCAAATATATTCTGATGATTGCACCTTCTTCCATCTATACGTTACACCAACCGAACAGTACAACATTTCAGTCAACACTCGGATCGTCTACTCTCTCGCCCAACAGAACAACGACTGCTCTCGACATCCTCTGCACTACTACTGCTTGTGGAGGCGGCTGAATAATAATCTTTGGCGCAATCTCTGTCGCTGTGACTCAGTGTAGCCACCTTTCAAGGTCCGATCGATGATGGCGCTATACATAGCCTTCAAAATTGTTTGTGACGGAGGTGCGTTCCAAGCAGATGGTTGTCATTGAGTTTCTTTTGGTGGAAAACCACACCATCGTAGACATTCATAGGCGCTTATAGAATGTCTACGGAGACATGACAGTGAACAGAAGCAAACAGTCGCTGGGCGAGGCGCAGCAAGGTCGCACAAATCTGTCCAATCTCCAATCTGCCAGCTGGCTGCACACAGCTATGACTCGCCTAATGTCGGACATCATTCGAGCTGGCCGTGGTGGCCGAGCGGTTCTAGGCGCTTCAGTCCGGAACCGCGCGACTGCCACAGTCGCAGCTTCGAATATTGTTTCGGGCATGGTTGTCTGTGATGTTCTTAGGTTAGTTAGGTCTAAGCAGTTCTAAGAGGGTGAGTCAAATGAATACCTTAAATTTGTAATAACAAATCGAAATTTCGCGCCGTTATCCTGTAAGTTGGTAAGCGTGCTACAAACAGCGTGCAGAATGGCCTGTAGGTGGCAGCATAGTGCAGATGCGCACACACCGTCCCAGTATTAGAATAAAGATGGCCGCCCCACTTGCGACTTGCAGCAGGGAAGAACAGCGTTCTGTTATTCGGTTTTTGCGTAGTGGAAGTGTGAAACATATTGAAATTCATCGAAGAATGAAGGTTCAGTACGGTGATGCATGTTTGTCACAGCAGCAAGTCTACGAATGGGGTAGGAAGTTCGCAAATGGTGTGACTTCAGTGGAAGATGCCCCTCGTCCAGGGCAGTCACAACGAGTTGTGACTCCACAGAACATTGCAGCAGTTGAAGCCATAGTGAAGGAAAACCACAGAGTGACACTGTATGACATTGCAGCATGTTTACAGATTAGTCATGGGTCAGCACACCACGTTGTGCATGATGTACTCCAGTTTCACAAAGTGTATGCAAGATGGATGCCACGGCAGCTGAGTCCTGGAATGAGAGAACGCCGTGTTGATGCTTGTGGAGAACTTATTCGGCGCTTTGAACCAGAAGGTGATGGCTTCCTTGCAAGAATCGTTACTGGGGACGAAACCTGGGTTCGCTTCCACCAACCTGAAACGAAGAGAGCGAGCAAGGAATGGCCCCATTCCTCATCACCAAAACCAAAGGAGTTTCGAACAGAACCATGAACAGAGAAGGTTATGATGACTCTCTTTTGGGACGAAAAAGGCGTCATTTTGGAGCATTACTTGCCTAGAGGGACCACTGTCACCAGTGCGTCATACACAGATCTCCTAACAAATCATCTGCGGCCTGCAATCAAATCAAAGCAACGTGGACTGCTGTCAGCAGGTGCCCTTTTGCAACATGACAATGCAAGGCCCCACACTGTCCGAACAACAGTTCCAACAATCACAGACCTACATTTTGAGTGTCTTCCTCATCCACCATACTCACCAGACCTTGCCCCAAGTGATTTCCATGTGTTTGGACCACGCATAGACACAGTGGGAAGAAGTGGGAGGAAAGGAGTTCCGTTCTGATGAAGAGGTACGCCACGCGGTGAATGAGTGGTTGCGTCGACTACCAAAAGAATTTTTTTCTAAGGGAATTTATGCACTTTGTAAGCGCGGGAGGACTTGCATTGAGCATGGGGGAGATTATGTTGAAACGTGATACAGCTTTGTTCCACTTATGCACTATAAGTAATATTTAAAAAAAATTAAGGTTTTTATTCGACTCTCCCTCGTAAGTTCTAGGGGACTGATGACCTCAGATGTTAAGTCCCATAGTGCTCAGAGCCATTTGCACCATTTGAACTCTCATTCGATGTGATTGATGGGTCACAAGCAAACACCTCGCTGCTCAACTGGGTACCTCTGTTGGCACTGCTGACACACTTGTCCACCAGTTGGGGTGCTCAATGGTGTGTGCCCGCTGGATTCCTCGCCGTCTAACGGAAGACCACAAAGATCAAGAAAGGACTATCTGTGCAGAACTGCTTCTAGGCTACGAGACTGATTAGGACCCTTTTTTTGTCGAAGATCGACACTGGTGATGAAACACGGCTTCATCAGTTCGAACTGGAAACAGAGCAGCAAACTATGGAGTGGTACCATACCACCTCTTCTCAGAATGTTCAAAACCACACCCTCAGCCAGTAAAGTCACGGTGATAGTCTTCTGGAACTCTCATGTCCTCCCTCTTGGTGCAACGATAAACTCTGAACTGTAGTGTGGTGTTGCTGTTGTTGTGGTCTTCAGTCCTGAGACTGGTTTGATGCAGCTCTCCATGCTACTCTATCCTGTGCAAGCTTCTTCATCTCCCAGTACCTACTGAAACCTACATCCTTCTGAATCTGCTTAGTATATTCATCTCTTGATCTCCCTCTACGATTTTTACCCTCCACGCTGCCCTCCAATACTAAATTGGTGATCCCGTGATGCCTCAGAACATGTTCTACCAACCGATCCCTTCTTCTAGTCAAGTTGTGCCACAAACTTCTCTGCTCCCCAATCCTATTCAATACTTCCTCATTAGTTATGTGATTTACCCATCTAATCTTCAACATTCTTCTGTAGCACCACATTTCAAAAGCTTCTATTCTCTTCTTGTCTAAACTATTTATCGTCCATGTTTCACTTCCATACATGGCTACACTCCATACAGTGGTACATTCACGAAATTGAAGAAACGGCTTCAGCATGTTTGTCGCCACAAAAACGTAAATGAGCTTCTCCTTCTCCATGACAAGGCCTCAAAGAAGTCTGCGCACCGAAGAGGGACTCACAAAACTTCATTGACCTGTTCTTCCACATCCATCCTGCAGCCCAGATGTCGCATTCTCCGACTTCCATCTATTTGGCTCAATGTAAGAAACATAGCAAGGGAATCAGTATCTACATCTACATCTACATCCATACTCCGCAAGCCACCTGATGGTGTGTGGCGGAGGGTACCCTGAGTACCTCTATCGGTTCTCCCTTCTATTCCAGTCTCGTATTGTTCGTGGAAAGAAGGATTGTCGGTATGCTTCTGTGTGGGCTCTAATCTCCCTGATTTTATCCTCATGGTCTCTGCGCGATATGTACGTAGGAGGGAGCAATATACTGCTTGACTCTTCGGTGAAGGTATGTTCTCGAAACTGTAACAAAAGCCCGTACCGAGCTATTGAGCGTCTCTCCTGCAGAGTCTTCCACTGGAGTTTATCTATCATCTGCGTAACGCTTTCGCGATTACTAAATGATTCTGTAACGAAGCGCGCTGCTCTCCGTTGGATCTTCTCTCTCTCTTCTATCAACCCTATCTGGTACGGATCCCACACCGCTGAGCAGTATTCAAGCAGTGGGCCAACAAGCGTACTGTAACATACTTCCTTTGTTTTGGGATTGCATTTCCTTAGGATTCTTCCAATGAATCTCTGCCTGGCATCTGATTTACCGACGATCATCTTTATATTATCATTCCATTTTAGATCACTCCTAATGCCTGCTCCCAGTACGCAGTATGTAGATGATGTGGAGGTTATTGAAGCAGCAAGACGTTGTCTCTGACGTCGACCAGCAAAGTGACACCCTCTAGATGATGATGATGATGATGATGTTTGTTTTGCGCGGTGCTCAACTGTGCGGTTATCAGCGCCCGTACAAATTCCCAACCTTTGCTCAGTCCAATCTCGCCACTTTCGTGCATGGTGATGAAATGATGAGGACAACACAAACACCCAGTCATCTCGAGGCAGGTGAAAATCCCTGACACCGCCGAGAATCGAACCTGGGACCCCGCGCTCGGGAAGCAAGAACGCTCCCGCTAGACCACGAGCTGCGGACGACACCCTATAGACATACAGGCCCTCTCAGATAGGTGACGTAAGACGTCACATTGAGTGGATATAGTGTTAAAAAATTGGGTTTTTTAGCCAAAGGAGTGAGGAATAATATGGTGTATTGGAATCTGGAAGAAAACCAAACTGCAGTCTTACACGTACATTTGGTCAAGTCACATTAGTGCAGCCACTGCCTATGTTTGACGTCAATGTCCAATAACCACCCACAGAGGCCAGGGGGCAGCACTGGCAGTGAAGGGTATGTAAAGAATGTCAGGGGCGTGCGGGAAACATTGCACTCATTGTCCTAATGTGGGCATGGAATGATTTGTCTGGCGTCCAAAAGGCCATTTCCGAAAAGGCTAAGTTCTAAACTTGTTTCGCGTGCCACCGTGATTAGAAGATACCGTGCATGTCAAGATGCCGCTATCCAAATCCGGCGCTTAGGGAACTGTGATGCACCATGGTCCATAGAAGACAGGGGTGAACAATGCCTTCAGATATGTGTACATGCGAATAGATGTGCAACTGTTGAGCAACCGATCACCCAGATAAACCAAGGAGATATCAACAGTGCCTCCTCAATGACTATTAACTGAACGTTGCTGCGTATGTACCTGGTTGATGCACCCATGCTAAGTTCTGTTCATCACCGACGAAAGCTGGACTTTGCATGCCAGTACCGCAACTGGGCCTTCACTGAGAGTGGCGACAGATGGCCTTTTCAGATGAATCACATTAAGTGCTCCATTGGACAGATGGCCGTTGGATCATTGGAAGGGTGCAGGCCAGAGGAGAGGATGTGTCGAGGAGTTCCCTGACTGATCTCGTCATTCTAGGAGGCAAAATCGATCAACGCAAGTATGCATTCACTCTCGGATCCCATGTCCACCCGTACATGCAGTTTGTTTTTCCTTGGCATGATGGCATTGACTACTAGGACACTGGGACACATCTTACAGCTCTGAATGTATGCATGTGATTCGAAGAGCACCAGCATGAGTTTGCCATACTCCCTTGGCCACCAAAGTCCCCAGACTCAAACCCAACTGAGAATCCGTGGGACCACCTTGGGCAGGCTGTTTGTGCCATGGACCCACAACTGGGGAGTCGCCGTGCTTCCACATGCATATTACGTAATAGCTTCCAGACCACCATTGACTCTTCTTGCACACCTCACAACGTTCCGCACTGTACCGTGAATATCAGGAATCCGATAAAATATCAAATCTCCGACATCGCTGCGGCCGGAAAAAGATCCTGCAAGAACGGGACCAACGACGACGGAAGAGAAACGTTCAAGGTGACAGAAGTGCAACCTTCGGCAAATTGCTGCAGATTTCAATACCGAGCCTTCAACAGATGTCAGCGGGCGAACCATTCAACGAAACATCATCGATGTGGGCTTTCTGAGCCGAAGGCCCACTCGTGTACTCTTGATAACTGCACGACACAAAGCTGTACACCTCGCCTAGGGCCGTCAACACCGGCATTGGACTGCTTATGGCTGGAAACATGTCACCTGGTCGGACAAGTCTCGTCTGAAATTGTATCGAGCGGATGGACGTGTACGGGTATGGAGACAACCTCATGAATCCATAGGCCCTGCATGTCAGCAGGGGACTGTTCAAGCTGGTGGAGACACTGTAGTGGTGTGCGGCGTCTGCAGCTGGAGTGATATGGGACCCCTGGCACGTCTAGATACGACTCTTGACAGGTGATACGTGTGCAAGCATGCTGTCTGATCACCTGTATCCATTCATGTCAATTGTGCATTCTGACAGACTTGGGCAATTCCAGCAGGACAATGCGACACCCCACACGTCCAGAATTGCTATAGAGTGGCTTCCACTGGCCGCCCAGCTCCCTAGTCATGAACGTTACTGAGCACATCTGGGATGCATTGCAACGTGTTGTTCAGAAGAGATCTCCACTCCCTCGTACTCTTAAGGATTTATGTACAGCCCTGCAGGATTCATGGTGTTCATTCCCTCCAGCACTACTTCAGACATGAAACGTCATGTTGCGGCACGTCAGCGCGCTCGCGTGGGCCCTACATGATATTAGGCAGGTCTATATATATAGGGAGTCTCACCTAACTCTTCCACCTCAAATATCTGTGGAACAACAATAGATATTCAAAAACTGTTTTCACCAGGGTGAACGTACAGCAGGCGCTTAGTAAACCAAATACTATGCAAAATTTTAAAACGTAAACAAATACTGTTTTCAACACACACATGTGAATTTTTAAATGGACACTCCATATTATTTCGTATGCAATCAATAGCATGAAAAAATCACAAAAATAATGGCGTTGGTTGCATCGCAATACGTCAATTACATCCCGACAAATTGCAAAGCGAAGTTGACGCTTGAAATAAATGAAGCGCACAGCTAGCTACCGTCCTGAGACTCAATCTAAGCACTAAGTCACTTTCACGAGGTTCTTGTTGATGGGACATTATCGGCATTCACCTGGCGTGATTTAGAGAAACAATAGGAACGTAACATAGGGCTGTCGGACAGACGATGGAAAGCAGCTCATGAAGAAAGATTCCATTGTCTTCACGATGGCCCCACTGACTCCCTCTGCGTATACCAGCCAGTAAAAATTTTTGGTGTCTGCACAAACGGTAAACCTGTGACATTTGTCGAAAATCAACTAGCGTAAAGCAAACCGAGAAAGCATATGCAGTTACGGAAAAACTTCATCTACTTAACACAGAAGTCAGCAAACCGCGGCTCACGATCCACATGCCGGTCTTTGGCCCCATGGGTGTGGCTCTTCTGCAAAATAGCACATGCAGGCGCTCACTTACGTTTCCAGGAAGATGAAGTACCAACGCATATCGTCAAGTCATCTCTTTGCATCGTGTTCTACAATGTATTGCGTGGTTGAAATTAAACGGGCGGTAGTCTGGGATGTAAATATCGCAAGTCGCTGAAACATTGGAAGTATGTTCATCAACCGGTGTGCTCGTGGAATATGTCAAAAAAATAATACGAGGGCTATCCACAAAGTACATTACGTTTTGAAATTAAAACTAAATAAAGTATTGGAAATTTTTTTATTACAAACAGATGAAAGCCACACTTAAATACTACTTTTCTACATAGTTGCCATTTAAATTAAGGCACTTATCGTAGCGATGGACGACCTTGGAAATTCCTTCGTCGTAAAATTCGGCCGCCTGCGCCTTCAACCACGTGGTTACCTCTTCTTTTGGGACAGAAAAGGTGTGCATACGGTTACAAGTTAGGACATGTGTTCAATATGTTCTCCCGACTGAGCAACGGGCTGCATCCGTAACAGGGCGTGATTGACAGCTGTTCGCAGCATATCCTGTGTATCAGAGTGATATGTTGTAATGCCACCTTCAGAAGGTCGCAGGGATAAAATAGAGGGAGCGAAATGCTTTTTACATATTTGTACAAAAACCAGATGGCAGTTATAAGAGTCGAGGGACATGAAAGGGAAGCAGTGGTTGGGAACGGAGTCAGACAGGGTTGCAGCCTAGCCCCGACGTTATTCAATCTGTATATTGAGCAAACAGTAAAAGAAACAGAAGAAAAATTCGGAGTAGGAATTAAAATCCATGGAGAAGAAATAAAAACTTTGAGGTTCGCCGATGACATTGTAATTTTGTCAGAGACAGCAAAAGACCTGGAAGAGCAGCTGAAAGGAATGGACAGTGTTTTGAAAGGAGGATATAACATGAACATCAACAAAATCAAAACGAGGATAATGGAATGTAGTCGAATTAAATCGGATGATGCTGCGGGAATTAGATTATGAAATGAGACGCTTAGAGTAGTACATGAGTTTTGCTATTTGGGGAGCAAACTAACTGATGATGGTCGGAGTAGAGAGGATAGAAAATGTAGACAGGCAATGGCGAGGAAAGCGTTTCTGAAGAACAGAAAATTAACATCGAGTATAGATTTAAGTGTCAGAAAGTCATTTCTGAAAGTATCTGTATGGAGTGTAGCCATGTATGTAAGAGACACGTGGACGATAAATAGTTTAGACAAGAAGAGAATAGAAGATTTCAAAATGTGGTGCTACAGAAGAATGATGAAGATTAGATGGGTAGCTCACATCACTAATGAGGAGGTATTGAACAGAATTGGAGAGAAATTTGTGGCACAACTTGACTAGAAGAAGGGATCGGTTGGTAGGGCATATTCTGAGGCATCAAGGGATCACCAATTTAGTATTGGAGGGCAGCGTGGAGGGTAAAAATCGTAGAGGGAAACCAAGAGATGAATACTCTAAACTGATTCAAAAGAATGTAGGTTGCAGTAGGTACTGGGAGATGAAGAAGCTTGCACAGGATAGAGTAGCATGGAGAGCTGCATCAAACCAGGCTCTGGATTGAAGACCACAACAACAACAACATGTTGTCATATGCTATCCTTCAGACCAGGATGATTCCGGATGTATCCCTGATAGACACGATCTGTCAGATATCCCCACAACCGAAAGTCACATGGATTTCGTTAGATCAATCTGGAAGGCCACCCATCTTGGAACTGCCTAGACTTAATGCGATCGTTACCGAAGGTTTCTTGAAGCAAAGCTTTCACCTGGCAAGCGACATGTGGTGTTACCCCGGCTTACATGAAATTAGTGGTACCGACACAGTCGTATTGTTAAAAAGCTCGAATCAGGTGTTGCACAAGGTGGTCCTTATAACGTGCATATATATCACTGTACCCCTAACAGGCCAGCGAGAGGTCATCTTCTAGTAGAAAAACGGACAAAGACTCGGGTAGACTGCGAAACCACACCTGACAAATAAGTTGAGTGCAGTGGATATTGCTGCAAAACATGTTTTCGAGTAGAAGCCCATATCCAATAGTTCGGTGGATTCGTGGCACTGTGGAGAGTAAAATGCGCGTCTTCCGTCCAAAGAATGTCCCTGGATACATGTCCTCCATTTGCATGACGAAAGGCGAAGTCACGGCATTTTAGCCCTTCTTGGGGCCTCACTTGTTGCGCATTCTGAATTTTGCAGGGATACCGGTATAAAATGCGCCCTAAAATTTTGTGACCTGTTGGCCGAGGGAGAGAGAGTTCCCGTGACACTGCGCTAGCGCTGGCTGCAGAACTAAGGCACGTGCTGCACGGTCGGCCGTAGCAACTTCATCAACAACCGCCGTGGGAATGGTCCCCCTTCCTACACCTGCTTCTCCACCTAATTCACCTCTTTCTCCAGATTTCATTATAACATTCTTTAGTCCATTTATTGACATGAATGTTTCTTAAGAAGTACACAAATAACCACCAAAATTCTTAAGAAGTATACTAATAGTCAGTGAACAGAGGTACACGAAAAACGCGCCGCGTAAAGCGTAAAAAAATGCATAGTTCTGCAAAGCAGCGAAAAATTAGACTACAGGTATCAGTGTCTAATGAGGAACGAAACCAAAGACATGGTGGCAGATGGCAATTCTTGATGTAGCCGAGAAACCACGCAGAAATTACCGTAAGTAAAAACAAACAAATTGTTAACGAACTTTTTCCGGTGTTAAAAAGTAATCCAAGTTTAAATATCTTTAATTACAGACCACTGATGATGCTTTACTTCAATAAAGAGGAATTCGCCTGATTAGCAAAGCACACTTTTTCTTGTAGTTGCAACGACGGAACAACAGTTCCCTCAGTAATTGTAAAGCACCTACGGACTATATGGCCGCACGAATAAAGAATCTACCAGAGTTATACTGAAGACGTTCTAAGCAAAGGCCAGTTTAGGACTACCCTAACTAACTTGATAATGATGTAGCTAACTGTAGACTTTAAGTTTAAAATTTGGCTCTCAAAAACAATTTTAGCATTTTTGCTGTCGATATTTGGCTCGTATGAGTAATGAATATGGCGGCCACTGGCATAACACAACAGCCGAGGACAGACTAAACATAGTGAGAGAGACAGGAATCCGTGTTATATGTAATACAGAAAAGGACTCTTCAGGGAAAGCGAGAACACAGTGTCAACAGAAACATTGGGATGTCAGCAACAAAGAAAAATTTTTTCTTTCTTTGATAACTTTAAAATAATAAATATGTTGTGGTAT
This sequence comes from Schistocerca gregaria, assembly GCF_023897955.1. NCBI lineage: Eukaryota > Metazoa > Arthropoda > Insecta > Orthoptera > Acrididae > Schistocerca > Schistocerca gregaria. The sequence goes on along the minus strand of NC_064922.1, from coordinate 174,113,144 downwards.
TGCAGTTCTTATTTTTGTGTTTGCTAAGAAAATTGGATGAGGAATTCCCCCTGATGCCTGCGGAGTTTTGTTTTACCCAGACATGTTTCAACACTTTTTGTGCAATCTTCAGTGAGTTACCTTATTTCCTTTCTGTAAAATTATTATTACATATAAACGTTTAGAGAAAACATTTGATACAAAGTATTTAGATATTGAATGGCGTGATTGTTGCTATATTTGTTTGTGTGTGTGCGTTTTCACGACTGGGAGGGAGGGAGTGAGAGTGAGAGAGAGAGAGAGAGAGAGAGAGAGAGAGAGATTGTTGTGGAAAGGCATCTAGAGTGAATGTTGTGCACACTAGTTGCCTTTCCATAACAATCTCTCTCTCTCTCTCTCTCTCTCTCTCACTCCCTCCCTCCTTCCCAGCCTTGAACACATACACACACACACACAAACTAAACACCATAAACGCCAACAACAATTCAAAGCCGCGCCTCACCGAGACGAACAAGCTACGAAACTAATGATTACTACACAGCCACAACAACAAATAACGGCGCCGAAAACACTGTGCAAGTTCGAAAAATCGCAGAAAATATCTGTGAAGCGAGAAAAGTGGTAGAAAGCAGCGTGTTGCCACACCACAAACAAAGAAGACAAACACCACAACATCAAAACTGTAAGTAACATGGAAAATAACGCGAGACATCTTTTGCTGTTTGCAGATGACAAGTTGTAGACTGTGTATCAGACTCACAACTACCAACATAAACATTCAATAGCTTCCAGAACTTTAGACAAATTGCAAGAAACAACTTACAATGCATTAGCCCAGTAATACATATCTCAACTGTGAACTGTAAACAAACCATATTTGACAACAATCACTCCATTCAGAAATGTTAATATTTTGTACGAAATGTTTTCTTAGAAAGTTTATATGTAATAACAGTTTTGCTGAGACATGTCGGCTAAACCAAAACTCCAAAGGTGTCTTGCATAAGGCGGAATTTCTCATCCAACTTCAGAATACTGTGTGCCGAAATGTTATGTGTTGAATGAAGGACATGTTTGATATAATAATATTGCCTGAAGCTTTGTAATGTAGTACAAATATTTATACTGTCTTTCCGAAATAATATAGGACATTACGCCAATATTCAATGGCTTGTTGGTGCAGGAGAGAACGCAAACTGTTAGAAATTGAAATTATATGAAAATAAAAATAAATCTGATGCAATGTAAAAAAGAAAAAAATGGTGAGGGAGGAGGATGAGGAGAGTGGAGGATAAGGAGGGGAAATAATAGAGGGGATGGGCATGGGGAAGAGAGAGGTATAGTGGAGTTGGAGGATAAATGAGAGATAGAGGATGAGTAGTGGGAGTGGGGGAAGAGAAGACTGATAGAGGTATGAGGACAGATGTAAGTGAAAGAGGAGGGGTGGAGAGAGAGAGGGGGGAGGGAGGGAGAGGGTAGAAAGATGGGGGGTGGGAGATGGGAGGGACAGAGAGGAGGGAGAGAGTAGGACAGAAAGATGGGAGAGAGGGGGAGGAAGGAGAGAAGGAAGGGAAGTTAGTGGAGGGGGTGAAGGGAGGGAACTGAAATTGGAGAGAGGACAGCAGCTAAAGAGTAAGACAGTAATTTTTTTTTTTGTCATCTGTCTACTGACTGGTTTGATGCGGCCCGCCACGAATTCCTTTCCTGTGCGAACCTCTTCATCTCAGAGTAGCACTTGCAACCTACGTCCTCAATTATTTGCTTGACGTATTCCAATCTCTGTCTTCCTCTACAGTTTTTGCCCTCTACAGCTCCCTCTAGTACCATGGAAGTCATTCCCTCATATCTTAGCAGATGTCCTATCATCCTGTCCCTTCTCCTTATCAGTGTTTTCCACATATTCCTTTCCTCTCCGATTCTGCGTATAACCTCCTCATTCCTTACCTTATCAGTCCACCTAATTTTCAACATTCGTCTATAGCACCACATCTCAAATGCTTCGATTCTCTTCTGTTCCGGTTTTCCCACAGTCCATGTTTCACTACCATACAATGCTGTACTCCAGACGTACATCCTCAGAAATTTCTTCCAAAATTAAGGCCGGTATTTGATATTAGTAGACTTCTCTTGGCCAGAAATGCCTTTTTTGCCATAGCGAGTCTGCTTTTGATGTCCTCCTTGCTCCGTCTGTCATTGGTTACTTTACTGCCTAGGTAGCAGAATTCCTTAACTTCATTGACTTCGTGACCATCAATCCTGATGTTAAGTTTCTCGTTGTTCTCATTTCTACCACTTCTCATTACCTTCGTCTTTCTCCGATTTACTCTCAAACCATACTGTGTACTCATTAGACTGTTCATTCCGTTCAGCAGATCATTTAATTCTTCTTCACTTTCACTCAGGATACCAATGTCATCAGCGAATGGTATCATTGATATCCTTTCACCTTGTATTTTAATTCCACTCCTGAACCTTTCTTTTATTTCCATCATTGCTTCCTCGATGTACAGACTGAAGAGTAGGGGCGAAAGGCTACATCCTTGTCTTACTCCCTTCTTAATACGAGCACTTCGTTCTTGATCGTCCACTCTTATTATTCCCTCTTGGTTGTTGTACATATTGTATATCACCCGTCTGTCCCTCGAGCTTACCCCTACTTTTTTCAGAATCTTGAACAGCTTGCACCGTTTTATATTGTCGAACGCTTTTTCCAGGTCGACAAATCCTATGAACGTGTCTTGATTTTTCTTTAGCCTTGCTTCCATTATTAGCCGTAACGTCAGAATTGCCTCTCTCGTGCCTTTACTTTTCCTATAGCCAAACTGGTCGTCACCTAGCGCATTCTCAATTTTCTTTTCCATTCATCTGTATATTATTCTTGTAAGCAGCTTCGATGCATGAGCTGTTAGGCTGATTGTGCGATAATTCTCGCACTTGTCAGCTCTTGCCGTCTTCGGAATTGTGTGGATGATGCTTTTCCGAAAGTCAGATGGTATGTCGCCAGACTCATATATTCTACACACCAACGTGAATAGTCGTTTTGTTGCCACTTCCCCTAATGATTTTAGAAATTCTGATGGAATGTTATCTATCCCTTCTGCCTTATTTGACCGTAAGTCCTCCAAAGCTCTTTTAAATTCCGATTCTAATATTGGATCCCCTCTCTCTTCTAAATCGACTCCTGTTTCTTCTTCTATCACATCAGACAAATCTTCACCCTCATAGAGGCTTTCAATGTATTCTTTCCACCTATCTGCTCTCTCCTCTGCATTTCACAGTGGAATTCCCGTTGCACTCTTAATGTTACCACCTTTGCTTTTAATGTCACCAAAGGTTGTTTTGACTTTCCTGTATGCTGAGTCTGTCCTTCCGACAATCATATCTTTTTCGATGTCTTCACATTTTCCCTGCAGCCATTTCGTCTTAGCTTCCCTGCACTTCCTATTTATTTCATTCCTCAGCGAATTGTATTTCAGTATTCCTGATTTTCCCGGAACATGTTTGCACTTCCTCCTTTCATCAATCAACTGAAGTATTTCTTCTGTTACCCATGGTTTCTTCGCAGCTACCTTCTTTGTAGCTATGTTTTCCTTCCCAACTTCTGTGATGGCCCTTTTTAGAGACGTCCATTCCTCTTCAACTGTGTTGCCTACTGCGCTATTCCTTATTGCTGTATCTACAGCGTTAGAGAACTTCAAACGTATCTCGTCATTCCTTAGAACTTCTGTATCCCACTACTTAGCGTATTGATTCTTCCTGACTAATGTCTTGAACTTTAGCCTACTCTTCATCACTACTATATTGTGATCTGAGTCTATATCTGCTCCTGGGTACGCCTTACAATCCAGTATCTGATTTCGGAATCTCTGTCTGACCATGATGTAATCTAATTGAAATCTTCCCGTATCTCTCGGCCTTTTCCAAGTATACTTCCTCCTCTTGTGATTCTTGAACAGGGTATTCGCTATTACTAGCTGAAACTTGTTACAGAACTCAATTAGTCTTTCTCCTCTTTCATTCCTTGTCCCAAGCCCATATTCTCCTGTAACCTTTCTTCTACTCCTTCCCCTACAACTGCATTCCAATCGCCCATGACTATTAGATTTTCGTCCCCCTTTACATACTGCATTACCCTTTCAATATCCTCATACACTTTCTCTATCTGTTCATCTTCAGCTTGCGACGTCGGCATGCATAGCTGAACTATCGTTGTCAGTGTTGGTCTGCTGTCGATTCTGATTAGAACAACCCGGTCACTGAACTGTTCACAGTAACAGACCCTCTGCCCTACCTTCCTATTCATAACGAATCCTACACCTGTTATACCATTTTCTGCTGCTGTTGATATTACCCGATACTCATCTGACCAGAAATCTTTGTCTTCCTTCCACTTCACTTCACTGGCCCCTAGTATATCTAGATTGAGCCTTTGCATTTCCATTTTCAGATTTTCTAGTTTCCCTACCACGTTCAAGCTTCTGACATTCCACGCCCCGACTCACAGAACATTATCCTTTCGTTGATTATTCATTCTTTTACTGATGGTAACCTCCCCATTGGCAGTCCCCTCCCGGAGATCCGAATGGGGGACTATTCCGGAATCTTTTGCCAATGGAGAGATCATCATGACACTTCTTCAACTACAGGCAACATGTCCTGTGGATACACGTTACGTGTCTTTAATGCAACGGTTTCCATTGCCTTCTGCATCCTCATGTCGTTGATCGTTGCTGATTCTTCCGCCTTTAGGGGAAATTTCCCACCCCTAGAACAAGAGAGTGCCCTGAACCTCTATCCGCTCCTCCGCCGTCTTTGACAAGGCCGTTGGCAGAATGTGGCTGACTTCTTATGCCGGAAGTCTTCGGCCGCCAATGCTGATTATTTATCAAAATTTAGGCAGAGGCGGGGATCGAACCCAGGACCGAAGACGTTTTGATTATGGATCAAAGACGCTACCCCCTTTTTTTTCTTCTAATCTCATTTTGGTCGCTTTTGTTCGTTGCATCTGCTTGGGGCGGACGTCGTAAGACACCCATTATGTTCGTTGTTGATTAAAAGACTCAGTTTCTTTTATTACAGAGGGCACGTAACCCTCTGACCGAACACGCTGAGCTACCGTGCCGGCGAACCCTTACACTACGGGTAGAGCATACTGTACCGTATTGTGAGAGCGAAGCAGAAAATAAATCTGGTAGGTGATTCGCCGCCTAATTTCAAAACACAAGTTAGAAACGCTGTTGAGCTACACTGGCATGAACAATATGAAGCAGCGTAAATTGTATCCTTCTGGACCTATGTTGCAGGCATCACAGTTTCGTTGCTGGTGAAGAGAGCTGACCAAACAGCCGCACGTGTCTCAGTAGCTTTGCCCGACACAAAGCCACACAAGCGCTGCTCGAAGAGGGTGGCGTCGCTTAACGAACAGGTAGGCAGAACGCTCCCTGCTGTACCGTCTCTAAACATTGTTTTAGTTTTAAGAATCTAATCAGCTGATGTTGTACCTAAGAGTGACAAATACAACCTACTTGCTATCCATTAAATAGTACTGAAATTCATAGAATACATAATTGCTGTATCCATTTAGTATGGTTGCAGTCAGACAAGTTACGTACTCCCACCTGTGAAGTCCACTTCACTGGCTCTTCAGTTTTAATTGACTCCAGCGCAACACGTCAAAGATAGAATTACTGTAATATCATTATAATCGCAACAGAAGGTTGTAAGGTAGCAGTATTTTGCACCTTACTGCAATATAATAATTGTTGCAAAGACGAGTTAGATATCGGTTATTATGTTATTTATCAGGCAATCAGCCTATTGAAATTAATATACGGAGTATCAGACGGCATAAGAGGCATATTAACTTAAAGAAATCCGCATGTTGCAAGAACTCGGGGTTCAGGTGATATTTTGACGGAGTTTGGCTGGAGCGGACGAGCGGCACTGCTCAAAGGCAGGGCAGAGGGGTGCGGAAGTTTACAACCGACCATTACGAGTCGGCATGCGAAAGCGTCCCACTGGGGGAGACGCGCCGCCGGAGCAGGTAGGCACCCATTGCTCGCACAACAGAGGCAGGCCTTCGAGGGACGGCGCCTCGTTGGCGCTGGCCGTTACGCCGACGCCACTATGTCGAGATGAGCTGGCGCCTAAGGGAGCCTTCCCACGAATCTTAATGTTTTCTGGGGCTTTCGAAGAAACGCATTTAAGCTAGTGCAATGACCTTTTCCCGTGCAGAGAGACACGATTGGTGGGTTGAGTTTTGAACGGGTTTACAGTTTCTTCCAGAACATTCTAGGCGCAGTAAGGCGCAGAATGTTTTACTTGGCTGGAAGAAGCCAGGATATAATAGTAGGAGTGAACTGTGCTAGTCTAGAGCCACGGGATTGGCCAGCTCGAAAAATCGCGTGGGGATGCTGATTTTTGCGGAGGGAAGCTTTTGGAGCTGTTATCGAGGAGAAGTGTCTTAGCCCCTGTAGCGAGCGAACGTCGTGTTTTCGGCTCTGCTGTAAGAGAGTAAATTCTTTTCAGTGTGTTGTGCAGGACTTTGATTAAGTCTGCCAGTTGCAACTGAAACTAGTATTCAGTTAGGGGAACTGTCATGTTTTACTGTTAGAGACAGGGGGTGCTGATTCCACTAATTACGGTTGGGAATACTGTCTCACAGGAAGCAGACAGGAGCAGAGCAATTTCCTTGAGCCACACTTTATTAAAGACGTTACTAGATTCCACCTTTGGGTTGGTGAGTCCCGTCTTAACGAGTGCGAGACGTTTGGAAAGAAAGCAGAATTAGCTTTTGAATAGGAGTTTGCGAACAGAAAGCCTGTTCGCGAAAATAAATTCGTTTTTGTTCCAATTGAGCCTCCTCGACGACGCAGACGCCATCGGCGCCTTGCTGACCTGTCCACGATGCTGAATTTGGTCACGTGATGCTCAGTTTCGGCATTCAATCCGATATTACGCACGCCTGCGATTACCAGAGCTCAGTTTTCCAGCCACGCTCTTATTGAGAATTTGTTAATTGTAGTAGGTTCGTCTGAAATATTGTATGCCGTCTGACAAGGGGAGAGAGTAGAAAATAACAAGTACAGATGCGTTATCCGACCTTAAGAGTTATTTTTGGAATTTAGGGCCATTGCCATTACTAGCTTGATTTTATCACCTATAAATGTATGTCATTGTTCAGTTTGATGTCAGGAGATTGTTGTTCAATAAATGTGTTCAATGCTATCCTTGTTTGTTTAGTTGTGATCAGTACCCTGAACACTATTTAGTTATTAAATATTAATCAAAATTAGTGAAGGGGCAGTTTTAATTAAACAGGTTGGGTCTCATAACAGGCCTTCAGCCAGAGCCAACGACCCGATCCAGTAGGCAAAGTGAACAAGTAAAAGCATTCTTGTTAAAACCCTCGACATTTGGCTGACCTGCCTAAGGTCCCTAATCATCAATCATTGAAGGAAACCCCTTCCAAGGTCTCACTAAATCATTACCATAGTGGTTTTCATCCACAAGTCAAAAACGTAGGCAAAATACCTCGCTGCGGCTGTTGTTCGCCGTTGGAACATGCTGTCTGTCAAACAGTTCACCAATCACTTTCACCTTCTACCTGTTGCTATCCATTAGTTTTTCCGTTTTTCTTTCCTCACTCTCTTCGTTCGTTGTGTTTTCAACATGTTCCTCTTTCTCTCTCTCTCTCTCTCTCTCTCCCTCCCCGCGCTTTCTATTACGTCAATTTCTGACACTACCCACAGTTTAAATCAATCTGGCGGTAATTTATCTTTGTTCTTCCATCTTTTACGAACGAATAAACAATGGTTTTCTCTGCTGTGTCTACTACTTTTTCCAGTATATATGTGGTAGTTGTATTTAAATTTTGCATTCTTCTTCTTCCTCCGAAGTATTAGACTTCTTCACGCGTTGCAATCTCATCGATAATTTTCGCTGTCGCTTTTTCATTGGTCGGCCTAGTTTTTCACACCTTTGGGGTGATACTGTTGAATGAATTTTGGGATCTCGTTTCAGCTCACCCGTTGTAGATATTTTCTCCAGCTGTTTTGGTTGTTTTGAATATAGGCCGATGGGTTACATTTTAAGTTCACTGACTACATCTTCAGTCCTTTTGTGAACACATTTGGTGTAGCTGGTTGTTCGTCTCAAGAATTTCACAGGCCAGGCTGTTAGTCTCTCAGCATCTTTTGCCTTTATTGCCCAGGCTTCACTGCCGTACCACAGCCCGGGTCTTGATAATGTCTTACAAAGGCATATTATGGTGTGTTTCTGGACTAGATAAGGTTTCATTACATTATGAATGACTTTTTCAGGTAAGTCTCTCTCTTCTAGAGAGGGTAGTTTGCAGCGTGAATGTATCCACATGTTGTCAGAATTTTATTTTTGAAAGATATCTTATTTTTTACTGGGCACTAGCCTCAGAAGGCCTTAATTTTAGTTTTTTTGGTGGTGAGATCCATGTTGCAAATTGTATACAGGTTCTACAACAGCTGAATCATCTGTAAAAGGTAAAGCATCTAGCTTTGTGTTCCTCTTGATTTGAATGAAGCTGTCTGTCATTTGTTTCCATTCTTGCATAATTTTATTCATATAAAATAATAATAAACCAGAATGGTGAAGGGGCGCACCCTTGTCGTACTCCAGCATGCATTTTGCCCCACTCTGATAATTCTTTCTTGACAAAGGTTAAATTTCTTCTGTATATTTTGTGTATATTAGCGAAAATTTGCTGGGAAACATGATTATCTGCCAGAAGCTGTAATAATTTTTTTGTAGTCGACGAAAGCAGTAAGTGTTTCTAGATTAAATTCTCCGTTCTTCTATAAGCAACTTCAGTGAAAAATAGCCACCAGACCATGATCTTCTTTTGGAGAGTCATTTTACTATTAACCCATGAAGGGTTAGCAGTGCCTATACAATTTATTTACGATGATGTTGGTAAAGAATTGATATGCGAAACTGAATAAGCTTGTATGTCGGTAGCTATCACAATTACTCACATTTTCTTTTTTGAAGATAGGGATGACAATTTACTCAGTCAAGCTCTTAGACTGAGCGAGGTCGCGCAGTGGTTAGCACTCTGGACTCGGATTTAGAAGGACGATGGCTCAAACCTCCGTCCGGCCATCCTGATTCAGGTTTTCCGTGATTGACATAAACCACTTCAGGAAAATGCCGTGATGGTTCCTTTGAAGGGGCACGGCTGACTTTCTTCCCCAATCCGATGGCACTGATGACCTCGCTGTTTGGTCCACTCTTTCCACATGAAACAACCAATCAGCTCTTAGGAATATTATCGCTTTAGCAGATCATATTTAAGAAGCTTACAGCTTATGTGCTCTAAAGAATCTCATCTAAAATGTGTAGAATGCCTGGTTAGATGTAAATCTCGCGAGGATAAATATATCAATAAACATTTAACTTTTGTCTCTTTTTACAACCTTCTGTGGTAATCAGTTCTATTTTCGTTACTTTCCTTATATACATATGATCATGACTAATTTCAAAAATTTGTTTAAGTGTCTGAAAATTGTATCGCAATACCTATCGATAAATTAAAATGTCTCCAGGCACTATTCGCTTTTTTTTTATTATCCTCGCTGGATTGTTATAAGTAATTGGAGGAACGTGTAAAAATACACTACTGGCCATTAAAATTGCTGCACCAAGAAGAAATGCAGATGATAAACGGGTATTCATTGTACAAATATATTATACTAGAACTGACACGTGATTACATTTCCACGCAATTTGGGTGCATAGATCCTGAGAAATCAGTACCCAGAACAACCACCTCCGGCCATAATAACGGCCTTGATACGCCTGGGCATTGAGTCAAACAGAGCTTGGATGGCGTGTACAGTTACAGCTGCCCATGCAGCATCAACACGATACCACAGTTCATCAAGAGTAGTGACTGGAGTATAGTGACGAGCCAGTTGCTCTTCCACCATTGACCAGACGTTTTCAATTGGTGAGAGATCTGGAGAATGTGCTGGCCAAGGCAGCAGTCGAACATTTTATGTATCCAGAAAGGCCCGTACAGGACCTGCAACATGCGGTCGTGCATTATCCTGCTGAAATGTAGGGTTTCGCAGGGATCGAATGAAGGGTAGAGCCACGAGTCGTAACACATCTGAAATGTAACGTCCACTGTTCAAAGTGCCGTCAATGCGAACAATAGGTGACCGAGACGCGTAACCAATGGCAACGCATCCATCACGCCTGGATTCATCCGAAAAACTGACGTTTTGCCATTCGTGCACCATCGCAGGTCCTCCTGTCTATGATGCAGTGTCAAGGGTAACCGCAAGCACGGTCTCCGAGCTGATAGCCCATGCTGATGTAAACGTCGTCGAACTGTTCGTGGAGATGGTTGTTGTCTTGCAAACGTCCCCATCTGTTGACTCAGGGATGGAGACGTGGCTGCACGATCCGTTACAGCCATGCGGATAAGATGCCTGTCATCTCGACTGCTAGTGATACGAGGCCTTTGGTATCCAGCACCGCGTTCCGTATTACCCTCCTGAAGCTACCGATTCCATATTCTGCTAACAGTCATTGGATCTCGGCCAACGCTAGCAGCAATGTCGCGACACGATAAACCGCAATCGCGATAGGCTACAATCCGACCCATATGAAAACCAGAAATGTGATGGTACGCATTCCTCCTCCTTACACGAGACATCACAAAAACGTTTCACCAGGCAACGGCGGACAACTGCTGTTTGTGTATGAGAAATGTCCGCAGCTCGTGGTCGTGTGGTAGCGTTCTCGCTTCCCGCGCCCGGGTTCCCGGGTTCGATTTCCGGCGGGGTCAGGGATTTTCTCTGCCTCGTGATGACTGGGTGTTGTGTGATGTCGTTAGGTTAGTTATGTCTAAGTAGTTCTAAGTTCTAGGGGACTGCTGATCATAGATGTTAAGTCCCATAGTGCTCAGAGCCATTTGAACCGTTTTTGTATGAGAAATCGGTTGGAAACTTCCCTCATGTCAGCACGTTGTTGGTGTCGCCACCGGCGTCAACCTTGTGTGAATGCTCTGAAAAGCTAATCATTTGCATATGACAACATATTTTCCTGTCGGTTAAATTTCTTGTCTGTAGGACGTCATCTTCGTGGTGTAGCAATTTTAATGGCCAGTAGTGTACGTGACCTGTGTGTAGACATCTAATGCCACGAATCTTCACGAACCTAGTAACAACTGTGAGATCCCAGATACGCAGAATCAGTGATGTATTTCGTTTCAAAGAAGGACAAACAAAGCATTAAGCAGGTGGTCATAAGGTGTCGGGCCATCAGTGTATACCCAGTTTTCAATTTGAATAATCATTGTGTTAATCTTTCAAAAGTGAGATTTCGCCTCCTAATGCGTGCATTATGACAACATTTTAAATTTTTTAATTCGATCAGTAAGTTTGGATTGGGTAGAAATATTAGAACACGTGAGGCAATACTGACCCTACGAGTTATCTTAGAAGCTAGATTAAGGAAAGGCAAACCCACGTTTCTAGCATTTGTACAAAAACCAGAAGGCAGTTATAAGAGTCGAGGGGCATGAAAGGGAAGCAGTGGTTGGGAAGGAAGTGAGACAGGGTTGTAGCCTCTCTCCGATGTTATTCAATCTATATATTGAGCAAACAGTAAAGGAAACAAAAGAAAAGTTCGGAGTAGGTATTAATATCCAAGGAGAAGAAATAAAAACTTTGAGGTTCACCGATGACATTGTAATTCTGTCAGAGACAGCAAAGGACTTGGCAGAGCAGTTGAACGGAATGGACAGTGTCTTTAAAGGAGGATATAAGATGAATATCAACAAAAGCAAAACGAGGATTATGGAATGTAGTCGAATTAAGTCGGGTGATGCTAAGGGAATTAGATTAGGAAATGAGAAACTTAAAGTAGTAAAGGAGTTTTGCTATGTGGGGAGCAAAATAACTGATGATGGTCGAAGTAGAGAGGATATAAAATGTAGACTGGCAATGGCAAGGAAAGCGTTTCTGAAGAAGAGCAATTTGTTAACATCGAGTATAGATTTAAATGTCAGGAAGTTTTTCTGAAAGTATTTGTATGGAGTGGGAGAAGAGGAGTTTGTGGCAGAACTTCACAAGAAGAAGGGATCGGTTGGTAGGAAATGTTCTGATTCATCAAGGGATCACGAATTTAGTATTGGAGGGCAGCGTGGAGGGTAAAAATCGTAGAGGGAGACCAAGAGATGAATACACTAAACAGATTCAGAAGGGTGTAGGCTGCAGTAGTTACTGGGATATGAAGAAGCTTGCGCAGGGTAGAGTAGCATCAAACCAGTCTCAGGACCGCAGACTGGAACAACAACAACAACAATTCAATCAGTAATTATACGGAATAGTGGAAGATCAGATATTGGTTGGCCCTGGAAGCAGGTAGACAGGCAACGTGCAACTGGTTTCGGGTGTTGGGCCATCGAGATTTTTGCACGAGTGTGTCGGCTTTGAGCCGCCTTTCTGATGACGTCGTGAGCAGCGCCCAGCCGGTGTTGGTGGTGTCGCCGACGCCTGAGCCGTGGGCCGCGTGTGCACAGGTGAGGGCGCTGTGCCCGCGGCTGCAGCAGTCGTCGCGGACGCTGCAGTACCTGCTGTACCTGACGCGGGCCCTGCCGCTGCTGCGCGAGTTCCACGACAGGCTCCACGGCCTCCAGATGCTCGGCCAGCCCGACCAGGAGCCGGCGCCAGGTGCGTAGCTTCACTCTGCAGCCCCGGTCGACGGCGAGGGCGGACTGGGTGCCCATCTCCATTCTTGCCCATTCCGTTTTTCAAAAAGGTTCAAATGGCTCTGAGCACTATGGGACTTAACATCTGAGGTCAACAGTCCCCTAGAACTCAGAACTACTTAAACCTAACTAACCTAAGGACATCACACGCATCCATGCCCGAGGCAGGACGCGAATCTGCGATCGTAGCGGTCGCGCGGTCCCACACTGAAACGCCTAGAACCGCATGGCCACTGCGGCCGGCTCCATTTTTCACATTTCTCCACAATTTTTCTCTTTTGTAATGGGGGCACTTGGGCTGGTGGACTTAACTCTGCAGCTTTACATCTCAGGGTGAAGATTACGATGTGTCTTTCTGTTTGCATCAAACTACGTTGAGCCAAGTCACTCGACCTCTGTTTCTTACTAACAATTTAATAATAATTCTTTTCTTATAGGATATCATAGTCGCCGTTGACGGTACAAAATATTTGTTATTACGATTGCAATTTCAATCTTATCACCATTTTCAGGTAACACTGCAAAAGTTACCTCATCACAAAAAATACGAAAGTGAAGCACAGGGCTTATAAAGGGTGTTACAAAAAGATACGGCCAAACTTTCAGGAAACATTCCTCACACACAAAGAAAGAAAATGTGTAATGTGGACATGTCTCCGGAAACGCTTACTTTCCATATTAGAGCTCATTTTATTACCTGATGCGCTGATGCAGCTCTGGAGAATGGCGTATTGTATCACAGCCGTCCACAATACGAGCACGAAGAGTCTCTAGATTTGGTACCGGGGTTGCGTAGACAAGAGCTTTCAAGTGTCCCCATAAATGATAGTCAAGACGGTTAAGGTCAGGAGAGCGTGGAGGCCATGGAATTGGTCCGCCTCTACCAATCCATCGGTCACCGCATCTGTTGTTGAGACGCGTACGAACACTTCGACTGAGATGTGCAGGAGCTCCATCGTGCGTGAACCACATGTTGTGTCGTACTTGTAGAGGCACATGTTCTAGCAGAACAGGTAGAGTACCCCGTATGAAATCATTATAACGTCCTCCATTGTGCGTAGGTGGAAGAACATGGGGCCCAATCAAGACATCACCAACAATGCCTGCCCAAACGATCACAGAAAGTCTGTGTTGATGACGTGATTGCACAATTGCGTGCGAATTCTCGTCAGCCCACACATGTTGATTGTGAAAATCGAGTAAGTACAGTACATACTGACGAAACTAAAATGACCTCTAACATGGAAATTAAGCGTTTCCGGACACATGTCCACATAACATCTTTTCTTTACTTGTGTGTGAGGAATGTTTCCTGAAAGTTTGGCCGTACCTTTTTGTAACACCCTGTATACATAATTATGCAAACATTTCATTAACATAGTCCCACCCTGACGTTTTGTATAGACAAGCGCGTAAACGAGGTTAAAAAAATTACGTGGATACTTCAAAATTATGTTAGTAACTGTGTAATGTCATACCCGCTACCACTTGCAGTGTATCTATTCTCTTATTTTATGTATTTTAAGAACGCCAATTTTTAGGTGATGTATTTGACCAGTCATGTCTTAAATCATAAGTAACAAATTTTATCAGTAATCGTGGCGTATTTTACTGTAAAGAAAAGTTTATGGACTATAACAAGGGAAGAAAATCGTACTCCAATATATTTTATTTTTGCACATTTTATAAATGAAATGTAGCCTCGACATTTCATTATATCCGAAGAATGTGAGTTATTGTATCAGTCTACTACAACAGTGACTCATAGAACTGTACAGCTATTTTAGACACTTATCGAAAACATTTTAAGCAATTTCGATGTAATAGTACACATACTTGTTTAGTCGTGTTTGCTATAATAGTACTTGGTTGAAGGATGCATCCTGTATCTATGCGGAGGCATTGTGATGTTTTGTCCCAATTTGTGGTGCTGAACATTTGTTTGCTGGCGAACGTTTTACGCCATTCATATTCGTAAAATGTAAACATATACAAAGTATTATGTATCAGAGCTCTATCTTCATCTCGTTTACGAGCACTTAAGTCAATGTGAGAACTAATTAACAAATAACACATGTATTATCCTCTGTTACGTTATAAGTAATTATTCCCATCCTATCCTACTGCCCAACAATCATAGTACTATTTAGAAAGTTGTATGATGTCGACAGATGAAAAGACTTTACGACGTAAAGCTGATAAGTCGCATCCTTGATGTGCACTATCTTTGCTACTTGCATAGGCAGTATCTTTAGTAAATGTATTTTCGCGCCAACGGACGTAGCTCCACATGTTGTCAGTGTACCTGAGCTTGTATGTGTGATAGACTGTTAGAAAGATGGTAACGCTGACAGTTCAGTACATATTTAACAACATATTACCATGTAGTAAGTGTCGTACTCATCGGATCTTGTGGGACTCTCACAGTCAAAAGGCTGCAATTTGACGACGGCATGTACTCATATCAGACAGTCTTATATTCTGAGTGAATGCAAATGATGTACATTTTTCAACAATTTTTATAATTGCGCTACTATATTAATGAAACGTTTGCTTAATTTTGTGTATACACCCTGTGATTCACTTTTGTATTTTTTGTGTTTAGGCAACTTTCGTAGTGTTACTTGAAAATGGACATAAGGCCCAAATTGCAATCGTAATAATAAATATTTTACACAGTCAACGGCTACTATGATGTCTTTTAAGAAATATTGTATGGCTGTGAATCCCAACCATGAGAAGTTCGAGAAACCAGTAGAGACCACACCCTGGCAGATATCTAAATACGTTCATTCCTCCATATTTCCTACAAATTTCAAAATTCGCTTTATTTTTCCCCCTATATCACAATTTCACGCATTTTTCCACAATTTTTCTCATTATAACCGGGAATAGGTGGAATTCACTTAAGCTGGAGGATAGAGAGAGGTTGTAGGCTCTGTCTGTTCGTTAATAACTAATTAATGTTCTTTCGTCAAGCCACATCACTTGGGTTGTAAACTATGATTGTTTGTTAATAACAATTTCTATATTACATGACTTTCCTCGTTCGAAGCAATAGCAGAGGCCACACGCAGGCAGACAGACAAGTACTCTCATAATTTCATGTTTTCCACGACATTACATGTTGTTTACATTTTTCTTATTTTTTCCACATTTTGCACAATTTTACATACTTTCTAAAATTTGACGAATTTTGTCAAATTACGTGAGTTCTGAAACTTCCTGGCAGATTAAAACTGTGTGCCGAACCGAGACTCGAACTCGGGACCTTTGCCTTTCGCGGACAAGTGCTCTACCAACGGAGCTACCCAAGCACGGCTCACGCCCCGTCATCACAGCTTTACTTCTGCCAGTATCTCGTCTCCTACCTTCCAAACTTTACAGAAGCTCCCGTGCGAAACCTGCAGAACTAGAAAGGATATTGCGGAGACATGGCTTAGCCACAGCCGAGGGGATGTTTCCAGAATGATACGTGAGTTCCGTCTATATGTTATCAACAGGTCGTCGTGTCAATTTTAAAATGCTCTCAGCTAGTCACAGTGCAGCATGTGACCTAATTATTTATCATTTCTGAGGCTCCACTGCTTGGCTAGTTCGTGTATGCAACATCATAGTGTGTTTGTTAGTAATGAAAACTTTGATACAAATAATGAGTAACGTCATGTTAATAACATTGTAACAATCGTTTAAGAACTGCAGTTTTACCAAATCCCAAGCAATGATACTGTATGCATAAGAAATACCATATAGTGGTTGGTAAACCCTCTCCTAATCCACCACCATATTACTAGATGTTGTACATCACAGTAAAAAATCGATTTCCAACCAGACATACTCTGTGTATATAAGAAATGGCACAGGAGCCCAAGAGCTGTAACCACCCCAGCGAAAAAGCGAAAAGTATCTCGCCTGACAGGATAGACTGGCACACTCCCCCCCCCCCCTCCCACCCTTAACGTCCGCTACCTTCCCGCCTGATAGGATAGACTGGCACTCTCCCCCACCCCCCACCCCCCACCCCCCCTCCAGCCCCCATCGTCCGCTACCCCGGAACACTGCCGTGGTTTATAGGCACAAACAATGCTCCAACCCAGCAATGGCTGTGAAACTAGAATTATTATTATTGTAGGTGGAGCCCTCTATGACCTGGTTGCTGGCACAAAAGACTGATGCTGTATCAGATCTGCTGGTCCCGGCGGACCTCCCTCGGGCATGTGTGTGTGTGTGTGTGTGTGTGTGTGTGTGTGTGTGTGTGTGTCCTGAGGATAATTTAGGTTAAGTAGTGTGTAAGCTTAGGGACTGATAACCTTAGCAGTTAAGTCCCATAAGACTTCACATACATTTGTGAACATATATCAGTTCTGTCCAAAGCACCTCACACTTGCGGTAATAATGGCAGACAGATCACAACACTGGTTCCCCCCTGCATTCGCCGGAGAAAGCAGACCGAATGAGCCAACTGACACCCCAGAAGGGTGTTGGACTCCTTAAGTGGTCACGGTCACCACCGAATCCTTGGCCATGAACCAGAGGGCTCCACAAGTCTGCCCAGCATTATTTAAACAATATATGTGTGTAATTACCTGCTAGAGGACTGACTTGGTGGCTAACTTGTTGGAGAAAAGCACTCCCCTCCTCTTCCCCCTTCCTCTTTCGACCAATCATACTGAAGCTTTCACAACTATCGGTCAAGCATGGCCTGTGTCAGTCTCAGTCACCCAGTGCTCCCAGGTGGAATGAAGACACGTAACACAATACAAACAATTGCATAATAAATTGTTAGACGGTGTGTGGCATTGCTAGAAAACACTAAACTATCTGAATAGGACAGTCGCCGCTCGTAGAGTGACCATCCTACTTGTAAGAATAGTCTGGACTTTCCTTCAAAGGTGGACGTGGTGTCTAGGAAACCTGCATGCACACTCGGTTCGCTAGACTAACAGTTAAATAAGTCGTTGAGTTTCATTACAAAAAGAAAAGAAACAATATTTAGCTTTCACTGTTACACTGTATACCAATTAGTTCCTTTTGGAGTATGCTGATGCAATAGCTCGATACTTAACAATCATATACAACCGTTCTCTCGACGAAAGATCCGAACCCAAGGACTGGAAAATTCTCAGGTCACGCCAATATTCAAGAAAGGTAGTAGGAGTAATCCACTAAATTACAGGCCCATATTGTTAACGTCGATATGCAGCAGGATTTTAGAACATATATTGTCTTCAAACATTATGAATTACCTCGAAGAAAGCTGTCTATTGACACACAGTCAACATGGGTTTAGAAAACATCGTTCCTGTGAAACACAACTATCTTTTTATCCACATGAACTGTTGAGTGTCATTGACAAGGGATTTCAGATCGATTCCGTATTTCTGTATTTCCGGAAGGCTTTTGAGACTGTACCACACAAGCGGCTCGTAGTAAAATTGCGTGCTTATGGAATATCATCTCAGTTATGTGACTGGATTTGTGATTTCCTGTCGGAGAGGTCACAGTCGTAGTAACTGACGGAAAGTCATCGAGTTAAACAGAAGCGATTTCTGGCGTTCCCCAAGGTAGTGTTATAGGCCCTTTGCCTTTGCCTTGACCGCTAGTTTCGGAAGCTTCAGTTTGATTGCTCGAAAGAGAAAGCGGGAGACGGTCTGAGCAGCCGTCTTTGGTTGGTTGTTTACATATGACGCTGTCGTTCATCGACTAATAAAGTCATCAGAAGATCAAAACAAACTGCAAAACGATTTAGAAGAAATATCAGAATGGTGCGAAAAATGGCAGTTGACCCTAAATAACGAAAAGTGTGAGGTCATCCACATGAGTGCTAAAAGGAACTCGTTAAACTTCGGTTACACGATAAATCAGTCTAATCTAAAAGCCGTAAATTCAACTAAATACATAGGTATTACAATTACAAGCAACTAATATTGGAAGGAACACATAGAAAATGTTGTGGGGAAGGCTGACCAAAGACTGCGTTTTATTGGCAGGACACTTAGAAAATGTAGCAGACCTAGTAAGGAGACTGCCTACACTACGCTTGTCCGTCCTCTTTTAGAATACTGCTGCGCGGTGTGGGATCCTTACCAGATAGGACTGACGCAGTACATCGAAAAATTCCAAAGAAAGGCAGCACGTTTTGTATTATCTCGAAATATGGGAGAGAGTGCCACAGAAATGATACAGGATTTGGGCTGGACATCATTAAAAGAAAGGCGTTTTTTCATTGTGACGGAATCTTCTCACGAAATTCCAATCACCAAATTTCTCCTCCGAATGCGAAAATATTTTGTTGACACCGTCCTACGTAGGGAGTAACAATCTCCAAGATAAAATAAGGGAAACCAGAGGTCGTACGGAAAGACGTAGGTGTTCATTCTTTCCGCGCACTATTTGAGACTGAAATAATAGAGAACTGTGAAGGTGGTTCGATGAACCCTCTGCCAGGCACTTAAATGTGATTTGCAGAGTATCCATGTAGATGTAGATGTGTCGCAAGCAAAGGGTAACATACGAAATAAACAATCATCTTCAGTATAGAAAATCAAAAGTCTGCGCTACGTAGAGTGTACAATCAAAGTAATGAGGGCTGACACTGCTCCCGCAAGGTGCTAGTCTTGAAGCTGCTATTGAACTGGGCCGTCACCAGTCGGGTCGCGGCCCTTTGCACATAGGGACCACTACTGTCGCGTTGTGGCCCTCCTGGGACGTCCGGTCAGTGTGCGATTGGCTGACTTCTTCTCACAGCTTTTTCTTCTTTGACTTTCCTGACTGGGGTGCCGGCGCTTCACTTTACGCCGTAATATTCCTCCCCCCCCCCCCTCTCCCCCCAAAAGAGACGGATCGTCGTCGTATAGGGAGCACGACAATAGGAGGGATTGAGGAGTGTGGTCGCTGCAATGGACTGGATGCTGTGGCTGCAGGGGACGTCAGACTTCCGATAATACCCCATCATCCGGCCTTCGCTCTGGTGGAAACGTCCCACAGAAAAAGACCGGAAGGGTACGCGTCCAGCTCCTGAGGTCCAGTTCTATCGGGAGAACGAGAGGGGGCGGAGGAGGCGAATGTCGTGATGACACCGTCTGGCGGCTGCTGTGGTCGCGCTGTCCTCAGGAATTGTGAATCTGCTGGGGGAAGAGATTCAGATGGGTCACCGTGGCGAATTTCATTGTGATGTCGGCGCTGCAATTCGTTTTGGCCTGAAAAGAGATACACTACTGGCCATTAAAATTTACTTCACCACGAAGATGACGTGCTACAGCCGCGAAATTTAACCGACAGGAAGGAGATACTGTGATATCCAAATGATTAGCTATTCAGAGCATTCACACAAGGTTGGTTCCGGCGGTGACACCGAAACGTGCTGACATTAGGAAAGTTTCCAGCCGATTTCTCATACACAAAAAACAGCAGTTGACCGGCGTTACCTCGTGAAACGTTGTTGTGATGCTTCGTGTAAGGAGGATAAATGCCTACCATCACGTTTCCGACTTTTGATAGAGGTCGGATTGTAGCCTATCGCGATTGCGGTTTATCGTATCGCGACATTGCTGCTCGCATTGGTCGAGATCCAATGACTGTTAGCAGAACATGGAATCGGTGGGATCAGGAGGGTAATACGGAACGCCGTGCTGGATCCCAACGGCCTCGCATCACTAGCAGTCGAGATGACAGGCATCTTATCCGCATGGCTGTAACGGATCGTACAGCCACGTCTCGATCCCTGAGTCAACAGATGGGGACGTTTGCAAGACAACAACCATCTGCACGAACAGTTCGACGACGTTTGCAGGTGCATGGACTATCAGCTCGGAGACCATGTCTGCGGTTACCCTTGATGCTGCATCATACACAGGAGCGCCTGCGATAGTATACTCATCGACGAACGTGGGTGCATGAATGGCAAAACGTCATTTTTTCGGATGAATCCAGGTTCTGTTTACAGCATCATGATGGTCGCATCCGTGTTCGGCGACATCGCGGTGAACTCACATTGGAAGCGTGTATTCGTCATCGCTATACTGGCGCATCACCCGGCGTGATGAATGCGGTGCCATTGGTTACACGTCTCGGTCACCTCTTGTTCGCATTGACGGCACTTTGAACAGTGGACGTTACATTTCAGATGTGTTACGACCCGTGGCTCTACCCTTCATTCGATCCCTGCGGCTACCCCGCACGGCAGAACAGAGTCCCATAGCGGCAGTCGTGAAGCAATTCCGCCGGTGATGTGTCATCTCATGGATGCGAACGACGAACGATAGAAGGGAGAAACAGTTGTTACACTTGATCCATGGTGTGTGCGGTGTCAAGTTTGGCCATCTGCTGCTTGAAGGTTCTGATAAAACATTCCTCTTCGCTATTGGACTGTGCATGGAACAGTGCACTAGTTAGATGCTGCATGCCATTGCGTTCACAGAATTTTTCAAATTAATTTGACGTGAACTGAGGGCCGCTGTCCATAAAAAAATGGTTCAAATGGCTCTGAGTACTATGGGACTTAACTTCTGAGGCCATCAGTCCCCTAGAACATAGAACTACTTAAAACGAACTAACCTAAGGACATCACACACATCCATGCCCGAGGCAGGATTCGAACCTGCGTCCGTAGCGGTCGCTCGGGTCCAGACTGTAGCGCCTAGAACCGCGCGGGCACGCCGGTCGGTCGTTGTCCATCACTGTGACTTCAGGCAGACCTTCGAGGCATAAAATAGAGGACGATGTCTAAACTTTGCAACTTGACATTGTCGAGTTCATTGGCACAGTGAAAGGAAACTTGTTATAAGAATCTACCACAATCAACCAACGAATGTACCAAAAAGTTCCCGCTCAGTCTATGTGCACATGTTGCCATGGTGATTGCGACTTAAGCCAACTAGAGATTTTTTGTTGCGGAGCGGACTGATTGTCCATACGAGCCTGACACTGTGACGTCATCTGTTCTGTTTGAGTGTCCATACCCTGCCAAGTACAGTGTGACGCGCTAACCGTTTCGTACGAACAATCCCCCAGTGTCCTTGGTGACGCACTGCAAAACTTCTCTTTACATTGCTTTGCGGATCAATAAGCGTAACTGTCCACTGTCATTTTGAACAAGAATGACACT
Source organism: Schistocerca gregaria (assembly GCF_023897955.1). NCBI lineage: Eukaryota > Metazoa > Arthropoda > Insecta > Orthoptera > Acrididae > Schistocerca > Schistocerca gregaria. The sequence goes on along the minus strand of NC_064922.1, from coordinate 174,091,305 downwards.
TTGCTGGAAAGTATTGGCGCACTACAGAGTTCTTGATGCTATGCAATGAGCGAGGCCACGATGTGCGAATATATTTTAGCAAAATGTTCAAATCTGAATCAGCTTCGATTGCGTGTGCAATTTTCCTACAGTTCAGAGGAAAGCATTGAAGCAATTCAGAATCCTGAGCACCGATGTGACAACAAGATTCAGCAAACGCGTCAAAGTCTGCCTAAGGGGCCAAACGGAAGACGTGAAAATGCGTCTGCATTACGCTGTCGGATAATAGACAATCTCGTACTGATATTGAGACTACAACAAAGCCCATATTTGCAATTTTTGGGCAGTTCGTATAGTAACCGGCTTCATCGCATGAAACAAGGACTGCAATCGCTTGTGATCCGTTACTTGGTAGAATTTTCTGCCACACACATAGTGGTGGAATTTGATGACTATACACAACAGCCAATGCCCCTTTCTCTATTTGTGAATAGTTACACTGAGCTTTGAAAAAAAACTTTTGATACGAAAGCAATAGGCCTGTCTTTATCACCAATTCTGTGTGAAAGCACTTCATCGATTCCGTAAGAACAAGCGTCAACTTGCAACACAATTGGTTTGTCAGGATCAAAGTGAACCAAGCATCGATCACTGAGCAATGCATCTTTACGTTTTTGAAAAGCTGCTTGGCAATCATCTGTCCAAACAAAGGGGACATTCTTGCTACGAAAGTGATGCAATGGAGCTGCGATTTATGCAGCATTCGGCATGAACCGAATATAATAGTTCATTTTCCCTAAGTCTGACTGCAGTTCTGTGAAATTGCGAGGAAATGGCAGGTCATGTATGTCTAACAATTGCGACTGAAGAGGATGTACACCTTGATTGTTTATGACGTGACCAAGATACTGCAACTCAGGTTTAAAAAAACCGCACTTGTCCAGTCTACACTTCAGTCCTGCATCAGATAACACACGAAACAATGCACACAAATTCAGGTGTAGGACATGCCACGACAATATCGTCAGAATAGTTAGTTTGGTACTTGAGCAGTCAGCTGTTCCAAATACCATTGGAAAATGGCGGGTGCTGATGCACTGCCAAAAGGCAAACGTAAATACTTAAACAAACCCAAATGAGAATTCAGACACACACACGCGGTTTGAGATTCTTCACCTAGTAGTATTTGAAGACATGCATCGTTCAAATCAATTTTTGAACAATAGCGACCAGCGCCTAATCCGTCCATGAGAGTCTCTGTGTGTGGCAATGGATAAATATCAGTTACAGTTTGTGGGTTGACTGTAGACTTAAAGTTAGTACAAAGGCGAAAGCCACCGGACGGTTTGGGGAGCAAAACAAGTGGACTTGGCCACTGACTAACTTGTATGGACGGAATATCTCCGCTGTCTTACACTTCCTTAAGTTGAGCAGTCACTTTGTCCCGTAATCCAACAGGAACAGGTCTGGCCCGTCAAAATTTCGGTTGAGCATAGTAATATGTGCAACAAAATTATTGGCCTTGTCTAAACCTTCAGAAAAGATTTCAGGGAATTCTTTCAGGAAGCTAGCTACACTACATTTGGCATTGAATGCAGTCACTGAAAACACATTGTCCTCAATGTGAAAGTCAAACAAATTAAAAGAAACCAAGGCCAAATATTTTCTCACGATCGCGTGATTGTAGAACATCTAACTTGTGTGAAACTGGTTATGACCTATTTTCCTACCACAGTCGGGCAAGGAGGCTCTGTGAGTGTTTTAGGAATTTGGTGTTGAACCTATGCCCTTCAAGGTAGGAAGATACCATCTCACGCATGCAGAGTTCAGAAGAGTGCAGCAGTACAGACAGTGATGTAATCAGACCGTGATCTCAGTGTCGGTGCCCTGTAAAGGAAACGTTGTAGCTAACAGAAATTAGTGGTCAGGTTCAGGCGTAACTACATGTTAGCAAAAAAGAAAATCTTAGATTTTCGTAATTATGGTTTATTTTTACTCTAAGTATGACTTCATGACACAGCAATGTTAGCAAAATTACATACAGGATGGTAAAATATTGATACTTGGTGTTCACAACTGTGAAGCGCAATTCCTAACTATTATAAGGATCTTTAATAGTAAGATTGTTATGACCATGTCTGGGGTTCGATAAAAGTACAAACAAATTAAATGCAGTTGGGGCCAGAGATATCAACTACGCTAAAATGCACAATGAAACTACGCAAAATTGCATGGGGTTAGGTAAAGACTAACTAAAAAGGTGTACACAGTTAAAACAATTCCATAACTTAAGAGTATACATCACTATACAGCGGCTGATGAATTCTTTTCGCCCGCTTCTCGTGGTAGTGCGGTAGCGTTCTCGCTTCCCGCGCCCGGGTTCCCGGGTTCGATTCCCGGCGGGGTCAGAGACTTTCTCTGCCTCGTGATGGCTGGGTGTTGTGTGTTGTCCTTAGGTTAGTTAGGTTTACGTAGTTCTAAGTTCTAGGGGACTGATGACCATAGATGTTAAGTCCCATAGTGCTCATAGCCATTTGAACCAATTCTTTTCATTAGATCGGATATCTCGCGTTTCTGCTTTAGATGAATCAAACAATCGTGAATATCTGTAACTACAGGTCATGGTTGAATGTAGAAACATTCGGAGCGACGGAGATGACCACAGTTCTGAGTGTCAATTGAGTATCACTTGCTGGCATAGCGCGAACACTGTGTTAACCTTTCGGCGTCGGCAGCAACGGCTGCTGTTGGCGTGAGCTATCAATCTGAGAATCTATTCTAAATCTCTCTCGACTGTTAAACACCAGTCGTGTACATTTACTACATCTTCGATGAAACCAGGACTCCTAGTTATTCCCTAGCTAAGTTAAATGGCTTGGTACACGTTATTCGACTGGAATGGCGCGTACGTCATTGCTCGCAAACGTTAACTGTCAGTGGTCGGTGCGATTCTCTGAACTAGGAGACTTTGCAGTTACGAATTAAGACGAGCCTGTGAATAAGTGTTCACATTATAACGCTCACAATCGTCTCAGTGCGGAGCGAGACACCTTGCTCAAACACTCGATGATTTGCTGAAAGAGAAGAAGCGAATTACTATGTCTGCAATTTGCCTCTATCAAAACCAGTGGTCACGCTTTTTCTTTCTGGCCAATCAGAGAGCTCGTATTTGTTATAACTGCACCCATTCCAGTTTTTGTAGCCCATCACAGGTGTCATTTCTTATGTAGGGCAGGGCTTAACTTCTGCTACGTAATACTGAGATAAACAACCTCTTCTTTCACGGGATTTTTAACAGAGGTGGCCACAGTGAGACACCGGAATTCTGAGTTGGGTTTCTCTTGCCATCTTCCTATAGAAAGGCTTCCCGAAGAGTCATTCTTCAAAGCAGGGACAAGGCCTGCTTTTGCCAGTGGCCTACGCAGTGACCCTGGTGACTCATTGTATCAGCTAGTTGTCCCTCTGTAAAAGTTTCAGCCGAATTCGGGACGGGCATTCCATGGTAAGAATTCTCCTTCCCTCCGAACTGCGTCACATAGCTCGGGTCTTGGAAATTACTTGCGTGCAATTACTAGTGTGAGTGTTAGTGTTTTATATTTGTGAAATGTCGGTTTGTTTATTCTCTTTGCCTATCAATAAAATTCGTACATTTCCATGTAACTGTGTCGTGTTACATATTTAGTTAAACGGAATTGTTTCAGGTTCAAATAGTTCAAATGGCTCTGAGCACCATGGGACTGAACTACTGAGGTCATCAGTCCCCTAGAATTTAGAACTACTTAAACCTAACTGACCTAGGGACATCACACACATACATGCCCGAGGCAGGATTCGAACCTACGACCGTAGCGGTCGCGCGGTTCCAGACTGTAGCGCCTAGAACCGCTCGGCCACCTCGGCCTGCCGGAATTGTTTCAGGAATTCAGTTTAAAGTGTGTTATTTGTTTGATACCTTACACTCAGTGAATGTCACAGTCCGTGTATGCCAGCGAGACAGGCAAAGTACATTTTCTTAAAATTGGAGTGTCCTGTCCATCATAAGCTGTCAGATGCATGCTATGCAAAAACAGACATAATGTCTGCGGGGATACCGCAATCACTTTTTATATAATGTTAATTATAATACGTCTTGACTGCAAAATGTTTATTCACATGTCTGGTTTCGGTTCCTCTAGAACCATCTTCAGATTTGAAATGACAATGATACTAATTTACTATTTCACAAATGCAAGCCTATTTCATCCTATAGGATCAGCATCAAATGTCACATGAATGTGACGCAGCATGTGAAGGTTGCTGAGTGTGGGCGGGTTACTCCTGTAACCGAAATTGTAAATCTGAAGATGGTTCTAGAGGAACCGAAACAGGTCATGTGAATAAAAATTTTGTATCAAGACAGATTATAATTAACATTAGATGCATGCTAGTTTTAGACAGGCGTGGGGTGCCTAACGGTTCATACGTGTTACGATTTAGCAATGTAACAGAGACACCTGTGTCCAACTGAAATGTCAGAGGTTGTCCATAAAGAAGCAAATGAACAAAACGTTCGTTGGGCTGGCGTAGCACTGAAGAAACGGTTTGGTTGCTAGTTTTGCTAATGCCTGCAGCAGGCTTTGAATACACTGCACTGATTACATGGGACTTGTGACTAGATTTCTGTGAGTGGGCGGAATTCTTATGTTTGCTTTGTTGCAAACATATGGATTTCTTGCCACAACCGTAACACGGTGCCTGTCTGGACAGGCAGGCTAGGCATTTGTGCCACGAACAGCACCGAGGGCGTGACTTAATTCTGTTCACTGATGTAGCCACCTGTTTAGAGAACTGTTTACGTGGCATGGGATGCGCGTGTTGTTGCTGCCTACTGCGCAGGTCGTGAGTAAGGCATTACTCAACCCGACAAAATGGCGGTTGCTCAAATTTTTAGGCCGCTCAGACACCTGAATCATACTGATCTAGAATTTGCACTATGTGATAAAATGATGGATCTGACTGTTTCAGAATCTGTTCTCTAAGGCTGACATCAGTTACATTGTACACAAGCGCATCAGGCAACATAACATCTGAATATAAAGCACCAAAAGTACATTTGAATTTGCATTTCCTCGTCATACCCTGCAAATCTGTTACCAACTCGCAATGAATCTGTTCTGACCTTTTCTTGCAACGAAGGAATTGGTTCTTAGCTGCCACCACATTCACTTGTTGGTCATAATAGACAGAGAACCTACAACCTGATCACAGGAAAGTGCACTCCAAGTGGAGTTAGGGAACAATTTCTGAATGAGGCGGAAGACCTACCGTTCACAAAAAGGAATGTAGTTTCACAGCACCTGGTACTTTGTGAACAATGATGTAGGCTTCATATTGTTGCTCGAGCCATCCTTCTTCTTTTTCGTTAAAGAGGCAAAAAAGCGGTGTGGCACTCAGAGCTACAGCTGTTGCATGTTGGTCGGTTGGGCGCACTGCATTGGTTTGCCAGTAACTACTGTACCGTGTTTAGAACGTTTGCAATCTGCTGTGCCTGAAACTGAAACATCTGTGTTGGCTGTGTTGCTGCAGCTAGCTTGTAGCTGAGGTATCTGAGCAGGGAGTGGGAGATGTGAGCTGCTCATTTTAGAATTGGCACATGCGAAAACAGACAATGCAAGCAATAAAAAGAAGCACACAAGGAAAGAAAATTTCTGCAATGGTCACTTGAAAAACACAATAAGAGATGCTGTTAAAACATATAAACACACCCCTGCATAGAAAAGACAAGGTAGATTCAAGGTGCCAGCAAAACACAAAAGCCCACTACAAAACAAAACAGAAACAATCGATGGCAGCTGACGGCTTGGGGTTCGAACATTGACAGGTTCTCTCTGTGTTATTCAGACATCTTCGTAGCCAAGGGCCGGCCGCTCCCGACAGCGCTTAACTTCGGTGACTTGACGGTAACCGGTGTATCGACTGCGACAAGGTCGTTGCCCTGTCTTCCTTAGCACCTTTAAAATTTATGTCATACAAACACATTTGTCCTTTTCTATGCTGATAGAGAAGGAGTCAATGGCAGTGGGAAAGAGGTGCAAAAGTAATAAGTAGTGGAGTGTAGTAGACAGTGGTTGTGGTACAGAAAGAGCAGAGGACACAATGGCGGTGTTGGAGAAAGAGAGAGACACAGTGGCAGTGGAACACAGTGGACAGTGACAGAACAGTGCTAGTAAAGGAGTGGATGAGACAGTACCAGGTGAGGGTTGGGGGTGACGGGAGGAGAGGTAGAGAGAAAGGAGAAAGTGAGAGTGGATGTGAGCCAGTGGTAATAAGAGAGAGTATATGAGAATGACAATGAGTATGAGAGTGACAATGAGAGCAGCAAGGAAGGAATGAGATAGTAGCAGTAAAGGGAGCGAGAGGAAGCCAGTCAGATGGAGAGGAGACGGTATTAGTAGCACAGAATGAAGACAACTGTGGCTGTGACACAGGAGACAATGAAAGAGAGACAAAGGTATAATAACAGTGAGTTCCGCTGTATGAGTGAGTAAGGGCAGCTGAAAAAAAAAAAAAAAAAAAAAAAAAAAACACTTGAATATATCTGCAAGCCAAAGATTTTGGGAATTTTTTTAAAGGTGCTGAGTAATGCAGCTGGTACCCCACTTTTCAGTCAGAGTCTTTTAAATAAACAGGAATATCTTCGAATTTTTTATGCTCTCATAGGAGCATTTATCTGTTGGCTGAAGAATAGCGAAACTGCTGCAAATGTTATAATGAAATTTTCCCCGAGGCATTTTAAGTCTCATCTTTATCTACAATAATGATGGAAATTTTAATTTACTTCTTCAGCTTGCATCATTACTGTAGATAAAGATGAGACTTAAAATGTCGTTGTTGTGTTCTTCAGTCCAGAGACTGGTTTGATGCAGCTCTCCATGCTACTCTATCCTGTGCAAGCTTCTTCATCTCCCAGTACCTACTGCAACCTACATCCTTCTGAATCTGTTTAGAGTATTCATCTCTTGGTCTCCCTCTACGATTTTTACCCTCCACGTTGCCGTCCAGTACTAAATTGGTCATCCCTTGATGCCTCAGAATATGTCCTACCAACCGATCCCTTCTTCTAGTCAAGTTGTGCCACAAATTTCTCTTCTCCCTAATTCTATTCAATACCTCCTCATTAGTTATGTGATCTACCCATCGAATCATCAGCATTCTTCTGTAGAACCGCATTTCGAAAGCTTCTATTCTCTTCTTGACCAAACTATTTATCGTCCACGTTTCACTTCTATACATGGCTACACTCCATAGAAATACTTACACAAACGACTTCCTGACGCTTAAATCTATACTCGATGTTAACAAATTTCTCTGCTTCAGCAACGTTTTCCTTGCGTTTGCCAGTCTATTTTTTATATGCTCTCTACTTCGACCATCATCATTATTTTGCTCCCCACATAGCAAAACTCATTTACTACTTTAAGTGTCTCATTTCCTAATCTAATTCCCTCAGCACCACCCGATTTAATTCGACTACATTCCATGATCCTCGTTTTGCTTTTGTTAATGTTCATTTTATATCCTCCTTTCAAGACACTGTCCATTCCGTTCAACTGCTCTTCCAAGTCCTTTGCTGTCTCTGACGGAATTACAATGTCATCGGCGAGCCTCAAAGTTTTTGACCTATTCCGATTTTTTCTTTTGTTTCCTTTACTGCTTGCTCAATATGCAGATTGAATAACATCGGGGAGAGGCTACAACCATGTCTCACTCCGTTCCCAACAACGCTTCCCTTTGATGTCCCTCGACTCTTATAACTGCCTTTTGGTTTTTGTACAAATTCTAAATAGCCTTTCGCTCCCTGTATTTTACCCCTGCCACTTTCAGAATTTGGAAGAGAGTATTCCAGTCAACATTGTCAAAAGCTTTCTCTAAGTCTACAAACGCTAGAAACGTAGGTTTGCCTTTCCTTAATCTTTCTTGTAAGATAAGTCGTGAGGTCAGTATTGCCTCACGTGTTCCAATATTTCTACGGAATCCAAACTTATCTTCCCCTAGGTCGGCTTCTACCAGTTTTTCCATTCGTCTGTAAAGAATCCGCGTTAGTATTTTGCAGCCGTGGCTTATTAAACTGATAGTCCGGTAATTTCGACATCCGTCAACACCTGGGATTGGAATTATTATATTCTTCTTGAAGTCTGGGGGTACTTCGCCTGTCTCATACATCTTGTTCAACAGATGGTAGAGTTTTGTCAGGGATGGCTTTCCCAAGGCTATCAATGTTGTCTACTCCTGGGCCTTGTTTAAGTCGAGACTTAAAATATTTCAGGGAAGATTTAATTATAAGATCTGTACGATCACCTGTCGTAGAGGACTTCCCCCTTACATCCAACGCCAATGTGGTGTTACACTGCTGGAGAGCCCTGGCAATAGTGACAGTTTTGGGGCTGAAGATATGAAGTGAAGCTTGTGTTGGAGAGGGAATTCGAGTTGGGTAGTGTCGTATCGGCTGCCGCACAGCAGCCGTCAAGTCGGTGCAGCGTGCTACTACACTCGTGGCACACAGCGAGTACCGCTGGCGCCGCACACGATATCAGCAACTGGCGCAGTGAACGCGTCGTCGCTATCGATACAGATTACTCTGGCGACGCTGCCCTTGCCTCCAGAGTGGGCGACCGTATAAGGGCGCCATCTACCAACACTCTGATTGGCCGGACCTGCGGATTTAAGCGAGCTCCCTGAGCCCGTTTGACCAATTCAATCTTCGCCGATGACTCTGTTACTACCCAGCTGCTGGATTCACGACGACCGAACCGTGTGACCTCCCTAGCTGGAAACCTCGTCGGTATCGACTGGTTGGAAGTGGTTTGGACTTGTATTCTCTACTAGTGACTCTGATTTCTCCTTTGCGCTACAGCCAGCGAAGTGTTGTGTAGTTGAACTTAAGTTTTGGTTTGCGTGACAGAAGGTCAAATAAATTTGGTTATACCGGAATATTTGTTGTGTTTTAGTGCGGACATAACAGGTAGTTTGTGCAGCATTGTTGACCATCGTGATCTGGTGGTGTTATGGTCAGCTTCTATGTCTAGTAAGCAAGTTCGAGTATTATGACTTCTCTGGAGACTAGAAATCTACTCTGTAGGAATCGGCGTGGGTTTCGAAAAAGACGGTCGTGTGAAACCCAGCTCGCGCTATTCGTCCACGAGACTCAGAGGGCCATAGACACGGGTTCACAGGTACATGCCGTGTTTCTTGACTTCCGCAAGGCGTTCGATACAGTTCCCCACAGTCGTTTAATGAACAAAATAAGAGCATATGGACTATCAGACCAATTGTGTGATTGGATTGAAGAGTTCCTAGATAACAGGACGCAACATGTCATTCTCAATGGAGAGAAGTCTTCCGAAGTAAGAGTGATTTCAGGTGTGCCGCAGGGGAGTGTCGTAGGACCGTTGCTATTCACAATATATATAAATGACCTTGTGGATGACACCGGAAGTTCACTGAGGCTTTTTGCAGATGATGCTGTGATGTATCGAGAGGTTGCAACAATGGAAAATTGTACTGAAATGTAGGAGGATCTGCAGTGAATTGACGCATGGTGCAGGGAATGGCAATTGAATCTCAATGTAGAAAAGTGTAATGTGCTTCAAATACACAGAAAGAAAAATCCATCATCATTTAGCTACAATATAGCAGGTCAGCAACTGGAAGCAGTTAATTCTATAACTTATCTGGGAGTTCGCGTTAGGAGCGATTTAAAATGGAATGATCATATAAAGCTGATCGTCGGTAAAGCAGATGCCAGACTGAGATTCATTGGAAGAATCCTAAGGAAATGCAATCCGAAAACAAAGGAAGTAGGTTACAGTACGCTTGTTCACCCACTGCTTGAATACTGCTCAGCAGTCTGAGATTCGTACCAGACAGGGTTGATAGAAGAGATATAGAAGATCCAACAGAGAGCAGCGCGCTTCGTTACAGGATCATTTAGTAATCGCTAAAGCGTTACGGAGATGATACATAAACTCCAGTGGAAGACTCTGCAGGAGAGACGCTCAGTAGCTCGGTACGGGCTTTTGTTGAAGTTTCGAGAACATACCTTCACCGAAGAGTCAAGCATTATATTGCTCCCTCCTACGTATATCTCGCGAAGAGACCATGAGGATAAAATCAGAGAGATTAGAGCCCACACAGAAGCATACCGAAAATCCTTCTTTCCACGAACAATACGATACTGGAATAGAAGGGAGAACCGATAGATGTACTCAGGGTACCCTCCGCCACACACCGTCAGGTGGCTTGCGGAGTATGGATGTAGCTGTAGAAGACCTTGCTTCGAGTCCTGGCCGTAGCAAAAATTTTTATTCACTTCTCCAGCCTTCTCCATTGTCGTTGCTGCGAATGTACTTCGCTATAACAGTGTCAGTCGGCCGTTGTCGATGCGAGCAGCGCCCTGCAGCTGTGCGTGTGCCCGGTGTGCGCTGCAGATGGCGCGGACTCGCTGTCGGCGCTGTACTGCGGCGGCCCTCTGTGGACGCGCCTGACGGCCGAGGTGTGCCACCACCGCTGCCGGCCGCAGCGCCTGGCCCAGCTGCTGTCCGCGCTGCCGCGCAGCCTCAAACTCAGCCTCAACCTCGAGCCGGACTCTGACCTCAACCTCAGCTTGGACCAGGAGCTGGACCGCGAGCTGGGGCTGCGTCTGGCGGGTGCCACCAAGGCTGGGCTGGAGGCCCGTGGCACCAAGAGGGAGGCCTCCCCCATCAAGTAAGTCAGCTCCAGGCTGGTAGTCTGGAGCAGAGTTTCCCAGCCTGGGTGTCCAGACACTCTGTGGTGTCCAGTAGTAGCAACAAGGACTAGGAAAGTCAGAATGTGAAACAAATAAAAACTTGCGATAAAATTGATACACCAAGAAGAGGACGTGCTACAGACGCGAAGTTTAACTGACAGGAAGAAGACGCTGTGATATGCAAATGGTTAGCTTTTCAGAGCATTCACACAAGGTTGGCGCCAGTGGCGACACCTACAATGTGCTGATATAGGCAAAGTTTCCAACCGATTTCTCATACACAAACAGCAGTTGACCGCCGTCGCCTGGTCAAACGTTGTTGTGACGCCTCGTGTGAGGAGGGGAAATGCGTACCGTCACGTTTCCAACTTTGATAAAGGTCAGATAGTAGCCTTTCACAATAGCGGTTTATCCAGTCGCAACGTTGCTGCTCCCGTTGGTCGAGATCCAATGACGGTTACCAGAATATGGAATCGGTGGGTTCAGGAGGGAAACACGGAACGTCGTGCTGGATTCCAACGGCCTCGTATCACTAGCAGTCGAGATGATAGGCATCTTATCCACATGCGTGATGGTATGGGGTATCATTGGTTACACGTCTCGGTCACCTCGTGTTCGCATTGACGGCACTTTGAACAGTGGACGTTACATTTCAAATGTGTTACGACCCGTGGCTCTACCCTTCATTCGATCCCTGTGAAACCCTACATTTCAGCACGATAATGCACGGCCGCTTGTTGCAGGTCCTGTACGGGCCTTTCTGGATATAGGAAAGTTTCTACTGCTGCCCTGGCCAGCACATTCTCCAGATCTCTCACCAATTGAAAACATCTGGTCAATGGTGGCCGAGCAACTGGCTCGTCACAGTACGCCAGTCACTACTCTTGATGAACTGTGGTATCGTGTTGAAGCTGCATGGGCAGCTGTACCTGTACACGCCATCCAAGCTCTGTTCGACTCAATGCTCAGGCGTATCAAGGCCGTTATTATGACCAGAGGAGGTTGTTCTGGGAACTGATTTCTCAGGATCTATGCACCCAAATTGAATAAAAATGTAATCACTTGTCATTTCTAGTATAATATATGTGTCCCATGAATACCTGTTTATCATCTGCATTTAGTCTTGGTGTAGCAATTTTACTGGCCAGTAGTGTAGCACAAAACATCCTTCTTTTCGCCCACTGTAACCATAGATTACGTTTTAAATGAGTTATTGGTATGCTGTATTTCCCCATTTTGAGCATATACGAGGTGCAGCAATAAAGTAACGAGACTTATTTTCTTGGCAAGATGTGGCAACCCTGCAGGCTTGCGTAGGCACAATGTTTTTGACCTTGGCCCATAAGCTGCTTCTAGTCCAAGCAGCACATCGATGCAACTGCTCAGTTGTGAGTTGTGCTGTAATGAGTTAACACGTGTTTGTGTCTCTCATCACGGAAATGGAACTGCATAATATTGTGCAACGGTATGCCATTTCTTTTTGTGTTAAATTGGGTGAAAACGTGACGACAACTTACGGTATGCTTCAGAAAGCTTTTGGATCGGAGGTTATGTCAAGAGCTCAAGTTTTTCGTTGGCATAAAATGTTTAGTGAAGGCAGAACGAATGTTGAAGATGAAGACCGCAGTGGACGACCATCAACCTCACGGATGGATGTTAACTTGGCCAGGGTGCGTGATATGATCGATGATTATCCGTGAAAATGACTGTAGAAGAACCGAACATCAAGCGCGAAACGGTTCGTCTAGTAATAACTGATCTTGGTATGAAAAATATTTGTGCAAAAATCGTCCCCAAAAATCTCACATCACAACAGCGAGAAACACGGAAAAATGTGGCAGCCGATCTGTTAGAGCAAACGGAAATCAATCCAGAATTGTAGAGCTATGTTATAACTGGTGATGAGAGTTGGTTTTTTCAGTACGATCCAGAGAGAAAACGCCGAAGTTCGCGATGATGATCAAAGGACTCACTCAGACCAAAAAAAGCTCGCATGTCAAAATCAAAAGTGAAATGCATGCTTGTATGCTTCTTTGATTCCAATGGAATTGTTCGTAAAGAGTGGGTGCCTCCTGGACAAGCAGTTTACCAATATTACTAGAAAGAAATTTTAGAAAGACTTAGCAAAAGAGTTCTTCGTGTCAGTGCCAACATTGCTGATATGACTACAAAATCTTTCGCGATGGAGTTCTCAGTTTACTTGCAGCGTCAAATTGGGATTAAATCCCGAACTTTCGATGATTACCCCCGTCATCTTCGTCAGTGGTAAAATTGACTGACTCAGTTTTATACCTTACTAAGATGTAAACCGAGAACTTTTTATGCAACATTGCTGATAATTGGATTCTGCATCACGATAATGCTCCAACCCATACTGCTCTGTCAGTACAGCAATTTTAACCTCAAAACAAATTTCAGTACTACCACAGCCACCTTATTCACCAGATATCGCTCCGTGCGACTTTTTTCTATTTCAAAGAGTCAAAACGGCGGTCAAGGGACACCATTTTCAAACAACACAATATGTCCAAAAAGCTGTGACGAGGGTCTTGGAGGATATTACAGAAGATGAGTTCCAGAAATGTTACCGTCAATGGCAGAAGCGCTGGAAAAAGTGTGTGCACTCAGAAGGGAACTACTTTGAAGGAGACGACAATAAACTTGACTAAAACGGTAAGCAACATTTTTTTTTTCACATCAGTCTCATTAGTTTATTGTCGCACCTCGTAACTTGCAGTTGTGCCAGTAGATGCCTGTCTTCTGTCAATGTGCATCGGTGCTCTCTATTTGTGAGTCTATTAACAATTTCTTCAAGCGATGACAGTGTAATATTAATCGTCTTTTCCTTCAGTCTTTTTCTTTCGTTCGCAACATGTGTCATTCCTTTACTTCTTTCAAAGTATATTAGACTGTCCAGTGACATCAATGTCACCAATTGTCAAAAGACTGAAGAACCATCGTTTGCAGTACGGACTGCAGCAAGACAGGCACGAACAGAGTCAGTGAGACTCTGGAAGGCGCCAACAGGGATTCCTATGGCGAGCTGGACTAGGGCTCTCAGCTGACGATCCATGACGAGGTGGCCCTGTCGAGGTGGCCCCAAATACTCTTGATTGTGTTTACAGCCAGGGGGTTTGGTAACCAGGAGAGTGTCGTACACTCTACATCTATCGGTTCTCCCTTCTATTCCAGTCTCGTATTGTACCTGGAAAGAAGGATTGTCGGTATGCTGGTGCTTTGCAAGTGAGCTGTGTGACATTTTGAATTTTCATGCGGGTCGGTGCCAACACAGTGAGAAGAAACAAACTGCATCTAGGAGTTGATATGGTCCCCAAGGATAGATGCATACTTGTGTTGATTCACTGTTCCTGCAAGAGTGACGGGATCACGCAAGGGATCCCACAACAACATTCGCCAGGCTGTCCTTTGAGGTGCAATTTTTGCAGTGTGTTCGCTTCCAGATTTTTCAAACCGTACATGCCAACAGCGGTCTTTATGATGGAGCATGAAACGCGATTCGTTGGAAAAGGCACTTGTCGCTACTCAGTGGATCTCCAGCTGTGATACAGGAGTGTAAATTCCAGCCTTTGCTACCAGTGAACATCATTCAGCATGGGTGCATGAACCGGGCACCTCCTGAAGAGGTCCATATGCAGCAACATTCGCTAAATGGCCACTGAGGAGACACTGTTGGCAGCCCCTCGGGTCATCTGGGCTGTCAGCTACTCAACAGTTGCATGTCTTTTCGCCTATACACATCTCCACAGCCGTCATTCACCCCTGTCATCTATGGCTCATGGTGCAGAACAGTTCCATTGGCGAAAGTTTTGGATACCACCATTTGGCCATGAATGGTATACTTTATCCATGGTGGCACTTGAACAGTTTACAAACTTAGATGTTTCGAAAATGGTTCAATTCTCGTCTCGTAACCTTGTAATATTTCCTACCCTTAGTATTTACCCTCAGTTCACAAATATTTATTGTAATTAGAATCATCAGGATGAATTCGGTACTGAAATGAAATACACTCCTGGAAATTGAAATAAGAACACCGTGAATTCATTGTCCCAGGAAGGGGAAATTTTATTGACACATTCCTGGGGTCAGATACATCACATGATCACACTGACAGAACCACAGGCACATAGACACAGGCAACAGAGCATGCACAATGTTCGCACTAGTACAGTGTATATCCACCTTTCGCAGCAATGCAGGCTGCTATTCTCCCATGGAGACGATCGTAGAGGTGCTGGATGTAGTCCTGTGGAACGGCTTGCCATGCCATTTCCACCTGGCGCCTCAGTTGGACCAGCGTTCGTGCTGGACGTGCAGACCGCGTGAGACGACGCTTCATCCAGTCCCAAACATGCTCAATGGGGGACAGATCCGGAGATCTTGCTGGCCAGGGTAGTTGACTTACACCTTCTAGAGCACGTTGGGTGGCACGGGATACATGCGGACGTGCAGTGTGATGTTGGAACAGCAAGTTCCCTTGCGGGTCTAGGAATGGTAGAACGATGGGTTCGATGACGGTTTGGATGTACCGTGCACTATTCAGTGTCCCCTCGACGATCACCAGAGGTGTACGGCCAGTGTAGGAGATCGCTCCCCACACCATGATGCCGGGTGTTGGCCCTGTGTGCCTCGGTCGTATGCAGTCCTGATTGTGGCGCTCACCTGCACGGCGCCAAACACGCATACGACCATCATTGGCACCAAGGCAGAAGCGACTCTCATCGCTGAAGACGACACGTCTCCATTCGTCCCTCCATTCACGCCTGTCGCGACACCACTGGAGGCGGGCTGCACGATGTTGGGGCGTGAGCGGAGGACGGCCTATCGGCGTGCGGGACCGTAGCCCAGCTTCATGGAGACGGTTGCGAATGGTCCTCGCCGATACCCCAGGAGCAACAGTGTTCCTAATTTGCTGGGAAGTGGCGGTGGGTTCCCCTACGGCACTGCGTAGGATCCTACGGTCTTGGCGTGCATCTGTGCGTCGCTGCGGTCCAGTCCCAGGTCGACGGGCACGTGCACTTTCCGCCGACCACTGGCGACAACATCGATGTACTGTGGAGACCTCACGCCCCACGTGTTGAGCAATTCGGCGGTACGTCCACCCGGCCTCCCGCATGCCCACTATACGCCCTCGCTCAAAGTCCATCAACTGCACATACGGTTCACGTCCACGCTGTCGCGGCATGCTACCAGTGTTAAAGACTGCGATGGAGCTCCGTATGCCACGGCAAACTGGCTGACACTGACGGCGGCGGTGCACAAATGCTGCGCAGCTAGTGCCATTCGACGGCCAACACCGCGGTTCCTGGTGTGTCCGCTGTGCCGTGCGTGTGATCATTGCTTGTACAGCCCTCTCGCAGTGTCCGGAGCAAGTATGGTGGGTCTGACAGCCCGGTGTCAATGTGTTCTTTTTTCCATTTCCAGGAGTGTATTACTCTTCTCACACTCAGTTTATTACAAATCCAACACGTGCATTCCCGGAATTATCATACAGCTCAAATTACAAAGAAACAAACATGAAACAAAATACACGGTGACAGGTGATGTCGATGGCTGGCAAAGTTATTTAAGGGGAAAAGGAGATAAAATGATGCCTGCCTCAAGGTAATAGCGACTTTGCTTTCTGACTATAAGTGGGGTACTGACCGAGATTGTGAACCGCTAGCTGAACGTGATACCACGTAAGTTTGTTGAAATACAGGGCTGCAGGTCAGATGAACTGGCGGCAGTGAAGACTGAGACCTCAGACAAAGATTGGTGATAGGCCTGGGCTGCTCATATGCTCACCACTATTTGGAGACCTGCCACAAGTGATCAACTACCTCGGCCGGACTGCTCAGAGCGTCCTCTACAGTGGACATGCACCGAATCTCTCCTCTGTGCCCTCCTACACCAAATACTTGCCAAGTCGCCAAAACGTGTCCCCTCCAATGGCCAAGCTGCCCACACAAATTGCACCAACGTCGTTCATATAACACTGCGCCAGAACGCCTGTTTAGACAGGGCATAACGGTATTTGTCCAACGACGAAGTATGCTGCTAACACCTGTGCTCTCCCCCACTAAACTTGGCGCCGTGGAAACACGCACGCATTCCACGTCTGTGATGGACAATGCTCTCTGTCCCAGAGCAAATTATAAAGCTATGTCGGTCGCACACCTAAGGTAGACAGTACGCCTCAGGAATGCAAGCCACTGTCCATTGTCCTGCTGAAGACCGAGCTGAGGTGCCCTCGTGTGTCGACTTTATGGCGAGATGCCACTACCTGCGCTCACAAGCAATTGGTCACGCTTTTGTAGAAGCCTGAATGTTTTCCTGGAAGAGTTTACAGCTGTTTCTTTCACTTCTGCCGCCCTGATCATGTCTCTCTACTGTCCTCACTGCGCCGGCCGCTGTGACCGAGCAGTTCTAGGCGCTCCAGTCCGGAACCGCGCTTCTGCTACCGTCGCAGGTTCGAATCCTGCCTCGGGCATGCATGTGTGTGCTGTCCTTAGGTTAGTTAGGTTTAAGTAGTTCTAAGTTCTGGTTCGTATTAGGATAATAACATGAGTATAGAACTGCAGCGACCATGTCATCGGCCAGCCCAGTGCCAGGGGCACTCCCACTGGGATTAGCGCAGTGGGAGAGGCCAATAATTAGGTTTGTATCTTCTTCTGGCACACCTGTAACGCTGCAGGTAGACTAGTCATAGTAACTCGTCATAAGTAGTATCCAAATCTAACAGTAGCTGAAAATTTACAATAACACCAAAACAATAGCGTAGTAAATAATAGTAGAATAATCCCCATAGTGATGAAGGATCACAGTATTAACCTGTAGCGTTAAAAAAATGATAATAGCTGCAGATTCTACATTGTAATAGTTAAAAATAGGAGCTATTAATGTATTTAGGTAATACGTTAAATTCAATCATAATAATGATTGAATAAAGAAATTTAAAAAACGTTCTAGGGGACTGATGACCTCAGAAGTTAAGTCCCATAGTGCTCAGAGCCATTTGAGCCATTTTTGTCCTGTGCCAGAGAAAAAAAATCTAGTGCCACAGCTATTAATGGTAGCACCCAACAAACTCTGTCATGACCTGTTATGCTTATAGTTGATCGTTCTGATGGCCCACTACATATCTGATGTGGCTGTAATGCCACTACAGGGCCTTCATAATTAACCAAGGGTGAAAGATGGGGCGCCGAAAGGGTCGCCACAATTCAAGCTAATAATCATGCCCTTTTGAACTTCCAGCAAATCGCTCCATTTCTGCATTATGACAATGGCTGCACTGTTTCTTTGCATCCACCCAACACGCTTTATATTCCCTCCACTGCTCGTGTTGCCCCTTGCCATGTGTGCGTGGCCATTCCACGCTGACGTCGAACATAGGAAGTGGTCACATAAACTGGTGGCTGCATGATGAATGGTACTTAATAATGGTGTTCACATGGTGTGGAGATGAATGATTTCATGTCCTACGACGGAGACGTGGAAGAAAACTTTCCTGCACGAGCATAGTACCGAAAAAATTACTGCGCCATATTCCAACAAAAGACAAACATTTACAAGAAAAAAGTTTTGACTATTTCAAAGAAATTCTAAGATGGAAGAGTCTGCAAGTTCTTTGTTTGCTAAAAAATTTAAGATCCCTGACGTAGCTCAGTAAGCTAGTTACTTTTAACAGATTATTGCATCAGATACGTTACTTCAGGCAGCTGCAGAGGAAGACATCATTACAGCTTGTTGTGCTGTAGTGAAAACGGTCTTTGGCCCTGAGTGTGAACGTTGTGGAAAAGAAAATACCCTTGTCAGGTAATACAGTTGGAAGATGGATTCAGGATATGTCTCAAAACTCTAAACATTTTCCTCAAACTCGAGTTAATGAAACAAATTCAATGTATGAAATTCATGTGGATAAATTTACCGATGTAAGTGGCGTAGCTCGACTCGTTTCGTTAATTTGCTTCTCCGATGAAGGACACATAGTTCAACAATATCGCTCTTGCAAGATAATTACGTGTGAAGCAGTAAATGGATACATCGGGACTAACAGTCGCGGAAGAATTGTCGGCATATGCACTGATGGCGCCCATACAATTACAGATTGCGCGAATGGATTCTCATTGACGAAACAACAAAACGAAAAATTGATTATAACGAACACGGCTTTCTACCTGACGAAGCGCTCGTAACAAAAACCATTCGACAGGATTTAAAATCAATTTTGGACAAGACTGTTAAAATGGTAAATTGCGTTAACAGCAGGCCTCTCACGTCAAGATTTTTCGCTGAAATGAGCTGGGAACGCAGCGTCGTAACCTTTCATATAGAAGTCCACTGGCTGTCCAGAGGGAAACATTTACTCGTGTTTATGGACTTGAGAATGCAGTGCTGGAGTTACTTGAGCTTTATAAGATGAGCTCTGGAACACAAAGTTAGCCTTCCTTTCTGATTTATTTTTAATACTCAACAAGACAAACGCTAGTCTGTCAGGTATGGGCGTAAATCACCTTGCCGTCAGAGACGAAACTGCCGCCTTAAGAGATAAAGAGTCGAGGTGTGATCGAGAAAAACAAAAGAATGAAATACTGAAGCGTTTCCATTAACATCTAAATGTGCGGTTAGTAACAGGAGACAACCATTCATTCAAGACTATTTAGTGCAGTTAAATGAGAGATTGGATGGTTATTTCCCAACGCTAGGTACAAATGAGTGTGGCCACGTGCGAAATCCTTTCGCGCTTTCCGGTACTCTTAACCACAACGTGCTGAAGTGGAGGAACTGGCAGACCTGAAGAACAACCACAGTTAACAATTTAAGTACCAACAACTAGATTTATGTAACTTCTGGATTGTTACTCAGTAAGATTACACTCATTTAAGGAAGAGGGCGCTAATGGTTCTGCTGCAGTCAGCTACAACATTTCAGTGTGAAAGCGCATTTTTTTTTATTACCACTCTTGAACGTGGAAGTTTGAGAGGTTAGATGAGTAAATGCGTATGAATTCGCCCAACATCCTGTTTAACAAAAGGCAAATTTGTAATTCTCGTCAAGCCTACTTGAGTCATTGAATTCATTATAGTATTACAAAGTTTTGAATCCGTCAAATGTTGTTTAATGTACAATTATATTAATTTTGGTATTTTACTTCCAAGTACGGTATTTCTTTAAAATATTAAATGTTACATTAGAATCTCTTTTATTAATGTCAGTAAACGGGTATCTCCTAAAACTGTATTCATTAGAATGGAGTCACTATGAGAAAAAGTTTGGAAAGCTCTGTTCTGGAGTCTAGATCAAATGAAACTTTAATGATCTATGCACTTATAGCTTGAATAACCCTGCACAACACAGGACCTGATCGAGGAAAACAACAAGGCCATCGGAGTTGCTACATTTTGGAAATACTGACCGGACATGGAAATGAAATGAATGAATGACTTATCACGTAATGACTGCACCTTCGAATTTATAAGCAATCGAAAACATGTTCAGTCGCCCTAAAATAGAGAACCAGACAAACAAATACATGGTTAAAGGGTTCGATCTACATTTTAAGCTCCAAGTACATGGCTCTTTTGACAAACTTCACACTCACGACCACGTGAATCCATGCATGGGACACAGTATCCATGCAAATATGACATCGCACACAGGGTGTTTCCGTAAGAGAGCGCAAAAATGTAACAGGACATAGACAATGCTCCACGGAAAAATTTGAGGTAGGGAACCTAGGGTCGGAGAATCCAGCTTAAGAGGATTTTTATTTTTCATTTACACCTCAAGTTCCGTAGGACCAAATTGAGGAGCAAATCTCCAAGGTCATGGAACCTGTCACTACGTGAAATTACAACATAAAAGTAATAACAGATAAACTAAAATGTTTATGAACTAGAAAAAAGTCAAGCCTTAAGGTTAAGTAAATGTAATCAACAATACAACGAGAATCAGCTTAATTTTTCGAGGAACTTCTCGATAGAATAGAAAGAGTGACCCATGAGGAAACTCTTCAGTTTCGATTTGAAAGCGCGTGGATTACTGCTAAGATTTTTGAATTATTGTGGTCGCTTATTGAAAATGGGTGCAGCAGTATACTGAATACCTTTCTGCACAAGAGTTAAGGAAGTCCGATCCAAATGCAGGCTTGATTTCTGCTGAGTATTAACTGAGTGAAAGCTGTCTATTCCTGGGAATAAGCCAATATTGTTGACAAGCAATGACATTAAGGGATGTATTTATTGAGAAGCCAAAGTCAAAATACGCAGACTCGTAAACAGGGGTCGACAAGAGGTTCGTGAACTTACACCACTTATTGCCCGAAACGCCCGTTTCTGAGCCAAAAATATCCTTTTAGATTGGGAAGAGTTACCACAAAATACAGGGTGAGGCAGCTAAGTCGTAACGCCCCTTGTATCTCCCCAGCCGTAATAGATACAAAGATGCTCTTTGGGCAGAGAATTGCAAGGAAAGGGGCTACTTGAATACATCACATTTCACGTTTGTGCTATTTTTATTACGGAGATATGAGACCATTTTTTTTAATGGAACCCTCTGTCAAATTTTAGCGTAACATGATGGGCTTAAAAAGACGGTTTCAAATATGTGTATATCATAATATTTAGGCGAATAGTTTTTGAGACACTGATATGTTCCCGTATCATATTCGTCCTTCGAAGTGGCGTTGTCCAATGCGAACTTTGCTATTGACCACTCAAATACTTAAAAGGGAAGGCGTTGTTTTCCTGTATCTCGATAACGCCATAAGGTGACGCACGAGGTAGCTGGAGAGAAGGGTATAAATGTGCTGCTGGGGTAACGAGACACGGCATTTCCGTCACCGTTTCTTACAAGGGAACCTCCCCATCACACCCCACTCAGATTTAGTTATAAGTTGGCACAGTGGATAGGCCTTGAAAAACTGAACACAGATCAATCGAGAAAACAGGAAGAAGTTATGTGGAACTATGAAAAAAATAAGCAAAATATACAAACTTAGTAGTCCATGCGCAAGACAGGCAATATCAAGGACAGCGTGAGCTAAGGAGCGCCGTGGTGCCGTGGTTCGCGTGAGCGGCTGCGGAACGAGAGGTCCTTGGTTCAAGTCTCCTCTCGAGTTAAAAGTTTAATTTTTTATTTTCAGACAATTATTATGTTTACATCACTTTTTTGGGAGTGATTATCACATCCACAAGAAAACCTAAATCGGGCGCCAAGTGTACAAGTTAGCTGGGTCAACAACATATTCCTGTCATGTGACGCACATGCCGTCACCAGTGTCGTATAGAATATATCAGACGTGTTTTCCTGTGGAGGAATCGGTTGACCTATGATCTTGCGATCAAATGTTTTCAGTTCCCATTGGAGAGGCACGTCCTTTCGTCTACTAATCGCACGGTTTTGCGGTGCGGTCGCAAAACACAGACACTAAACTTGTTACAGTGAATAGAGACGTCAATGAACGAACGGACAGATCATAAATTTGATAAGTTAAAAAAAACTAACGTTTCACTTGAGGGAAGAATTGAGCCAATGACCTCTCGTTCCGCAGCCGCTCACGCCAACCACGGGACCACGGCGCTCCTTAGCTCACGCTGTCCTTGATGTTGCCTATCTTGCGCATGGACTACTCAATTTGTATATTTTGCTTATTTTTTTCATAGTTCCACACAACTTCTTCCTGTTTTGTCGATTGATCTGTGTTCCGTTTTTCAAGGCCTATCCACTATGCTAACTTATATGCTTATAGGGTGTGATGAAAGCAGAAGAAATGCTGTTAGAGCAATAAAGCGATATGGAGAGCTGTATCCTGATCGTGAGCTTCCTACGCGCTAGCTTCTTGCACTTATTTGCAAGAAACTACTTGAATCGGGATCATGGAAGGCCATACAGAGGACAAGGCAGAAAACTGCAACTGGCGAGGTACACGAAGAGGGCGTTCTAGCGTTGGCCCATAACGACCCTACTGTTTCGTCGCGACGTCTCGCCTCGGAATGTGGTATAAGTCAGAGAAGTGTTCTACGCATATTGCACCGGCATGGATTTCACCCGTTTCGCCTCTCATTACATCAAGCACTCTCCGGTGTGGATTTCGAACGGCGCCAGGAATTTTGCTGGTTTGCTCTGCAGCGCCTACAAGATGATCCAACATTTTTTTCCACGGGTGCTATTTATTGATGAAGCAACTTTCACCAACCACGTTAATATGAATTTGCATAATATGCGTTACTGGTTAATAGAGAACCCTCATTGGCTTCGACGGGTACAGCATCAGCAACCGTGAAATGTTAACGTGTGGTGCGGCAGGGTCGAGAATGTCTTCGTGAGGCCGTACGTCATTCCGGGTATACTAAATGGCAATAATTATGCACAGTTACTGCGAAACGTTGTGCTCATTTTGCTGAAATAGGTACCACTAACTACGCGTTGTTCCAACATGACAGCTGCCCTGCTCACTCTTCCCGTGTGACTACAGAGCTCTTAAAATGAAAAGTTGCGGCATTGTTGGATGGGACGACGTGCTGAAGTGAAGTGGCCAGCCGGTCTCCTGATTTGACCCCTCTTGATTTTTTTTTTGTGGACAGCAATCAAACATAAAGTGTATGCTCAAATACCAACTACGCCAGACGATATGAAGCAACGTATCATCGAAGCGTGCGCTGCTATCTCACGTGACACTCTCGCAGCCGTTCTCAAATCATTCGGACGCCGACTACAAATGTGCATTGCAGCAGAGGGGAAGCATTTTGAGCACACGCTTCAGTAAAGTTTTGTATCATGTACAGTATGTATTTTGCATCTTTGTGTATATTTGTTTCGCATTGTGATGAATAGTAAATATTTTCAAATAAAACACAAATACCGGTACGTACGAAATAATTGTGACCAATACGGGCCTCCTCATTTACATTTCTATTTCTGTTACTTAAAATGTATTAACACCTTGTAGTATTTTAATACTGTATGTTGTCTACTGTTTTGGTATCACAGTTGTCAAATAACCGAATAATATTCTCGCGACACCCTCAGTTAATTTTTACGCAAAATATCGCAGTATGTATTACTGTTGTCGGGTAAATAGGCGTTTTTGTGTAAGGACGGACTCGCGGCGTTTACCATGTACTCTACGTAACAGGAAAGGTCGCATTGGACAACGCCGCTTAGAGGACGAACACGATATGAGAACACACCTGTGTCTCAAAGACTATTCACCTAAGTATTATGATATACACATATTTGAAACCGTCTTTCTAAGCACATTATGTTACGCTATAAATAAGAAACAGGAGTGACCCCAACACTGATGCATTGGGCACCCCATTTTTCCCATACCCCACTCATACGCCATATCACAACCATTCTCAACACTGTGAAAAATGACCTTTTCTTGTCTGTTGATAAAGTAAGATGTGAACCAATTGTGAGCTACCCCCATACTCAATAATGGTCCAACTTGTGGAGCAATATTTTGTGATCAACACAATCAAAACCCTTAGTTAAATAAAAAAAATATGCCTAGCGTTGGAAACCTTTTGTTTAAACCATCCAGTACCTCACACAGATAAGTGAATATAGCATTTTCAGTCGTTAAATGACTTTATAAGCCGAACTGTACATTTGAGAGCAAATCGTGTGATATAAAATGATCAATTAGTCTTACATACACAGTGTTTTCAATAAATTTAGGAAAAACTGATGGCATAGAAATAGGTCTAAATTGTCTAAATTATCCCTTTCTTCCTTTTTATAAAGCGGCTTTACTACTGAGTAATTTAATCTTTCGGGGAACTGACCGTTCCTAAAGAAAAAAAATACAGATATGGCTAAATACAGGGCTAACACGTGCACCACACTACTTTAATATGTTGCTAGGCACTCCATCTTATCCATGAGAGTCCTTAGTCTTCAGTGATTTAATTAATGACTCAGTCTCCCCTTTGTCAGTATCACAGAGGATTATTTCAGAAATCAATTTCGGAAAGGCATTTGCCGAGAGAGTTATATGACTCTCTGTTGAAACTAAATTTTTTTAATTCACCAGCAATGCTCAGAAAATGATTGATAAATACTGTACACATATGTGATTTATCAGTAACAGAAATATTTTTACTACTGACTGACTTTATTTTGTCGACCTTGTGCTGCTGACCAGACACTTCCTTCACAACTGACCACATGGTTTTAATTTTATCCGTTGAATTAGATATTCTATTTGCCTATCATATACTCTTTGCCTTCCTAATAACATTTTAATACCTCACAGTACTGTCTTAATGGTCTACTATAGTTTGATTTTGACTACGTCTAACATTCCCACATTGTTCTACATGATATCCTTATCCCACTAGTCAGCCACCCAGGCTGCCTTTTACTGCTAGTGCACGATTTAGAACGTTCTAATGGAAAGCAACTTTCAAAGAGCAGGAGAAATGTGTTAAGGAAAACATTATACTTGTCATCTATGTTATCAGCACTATAAACATCTTGCCACTCTTGTTCCTTGACGAGGTATAAAAACTCTCTATTGTTGTTGGATTAACTTTCCTATACATTTTGTAATTATATGTGACATGTGTTTGAGTACAAAAGCCTTTCAGTGTTAAAATTTGTGCACCATAGTCTGAAAGGCCATTCACCCATTTACTAACAGAATGCGCATATAGTAATGAAGAATATATAAAAATATTGTCTATGACTGTGCTACTGTTCCCCTGCACCCTAGTTGGAAAAAACACAGCATCATATCACATGAATTTAGGAGATGTACCAACATCGTTTCTCTTGCACTATCGTACAAAAAATGTATACTGAAGTCACCACACAAAACTAATTTCTGGTACTTCGTATAAAGTGAATCGAGAACCCTCTCAAGCTTGAGCAGAAATGCTCTGAAGTCAGAGTTATGGTACCTATAAACAATAACAATAAGAAGTTTAGTTTCATTAAATTCAACTGCCCCTGCACATCATTCAAATATCTGTTCAGTGCACTGCCGTGATATGTCTGTGGACTTAAATGGAATACTGTTTTTTAAATTCGTGGCAAGGAACTCCTTGGAAAACAGACAGCTTATCTGTATCCTGGTAAAGGGAGCCTCTGAATTGTCGAATAATTTCAGAGTCTGCATCTGTAAGCAGTTCACTATCTTTATCTCTAAGTCCGCCCGGCTAGCCGCACGGTCTGCTTCCCGAGCGGGAAGGCGTACCGGTCCCCGGCATGAATCTGCTCGGCGAATAGTGTCGAGGTGTGGTGTGCCGACCAGCCTGTAGATGGTTTTTAAGGCGGTTTACCATCCACCTTGGAGAATGCGGGCTGGTTCCCCTTATTCCACCTCAGTTACACTATGTCGGCGATTGCTGCTCAAACATTGTCTCCACGTACGTGTACACCATACTTACGCAAACATTTGGGGTTAGACTCGACTGGATGAGATGTCCCCAGAGGGGGAGGGGGGGGGGGGGTGAGGTCCAGTGGGGGCCGAACCGCACAATAACACTGGATTTAGTGTGGGGCGGTGGTGGTGTGGGTGGACTGCTGTGGCCTTTTGTGGAGCTGTGAACCACTGAGGGCTACGCGGGACGAAGCCTCTCCATCGTTTCTATGTCCCTGGTTTAATACACAATACACACACAAACTTCAATTCTAATACCTCTTATATTTTGATGAAATATGCTAATTCCTTCTCCGCTTGGAAACATGACGACCTCTGAAGGTGAGCCCTTAGTTAGAGGGACTTCCTTTAAGCAGTTATTCCTATCAGATGACTTCAAACCAAAAGAAGGTGCAGCTCTAACACCAACTACTACAGCAATTTTTCCATGAGTGATCCCACCACCATCCACTGTCTCCTACAAGCTTTGCCAGCCTCCCCTTCCCATACCTATTGAAATGCAAGCCATGCCTAGTGAAACCGGATCTACTGATGGACTCAACTGGAACTCAGTATGGAAGTAAACTTGTCTACCGCTTTGTCTAGCGTTACTGTTTTCTAGTTTATTCACAACTAACAAGCATACAAGTTTATACGTACAGTGCTGTTTATTTACATGTACATTCTTAATTTCCTATAGGGAAATAAGGAGGACGAGCATTACTACCAGGAAGTCATGATTCAGGTTTTGTTTACTTTAGTTGTCCATAAGGTGGCTCTGTTGTATCGTGTTTACATTATCCCGTGACAGAACGTGCCATGAATCAATGACAGGTTCATTCATTACTCAGTGCTATCCGGATACGTACAGTACAATACGATGGAACGGCACTGGTCCACTGGTCCAGTTTTGCAGAACTCACTGACATGCACCTTGTGTTATGGGGAAGTACGTTGCAATGCTGTTCGTTGCAAGGCTGTACAGGGAACGATTTCCTAACAGGCATCATCCCTGACGAGGAGTGTTTCTGTCGATCGAGGAATGCGGGAGACTGGTTCATTAGAAAGATGAAAGGAGAGACCTGCGAACATGAGGACCACTCGCACACCCGATTTTGAAGGGCAGGTGCTGGACCGTGTTGCAGCGTACCTCACTACAAGTACTCATAGTATTGCATCTGAAATGGTCGCTGCACATACTAGCGTGTGGCGAGAATCCCACGAACAACAATTAAACTCATATCGAACAGAACGAGTCCATGCAATGCTTGTGATTGACTTTGCACCAATGGTCGTCGGATTGTGTAAGTGGTTGCTCTCACAGTGGACTGATCGACCGGATTACTTTCAAACCAAGCTATTTACAGGCTAGGACTCATTTGATCGTGATTGTATTTCGAACAGCAGGAATAGCCATGTATGGGATGAGGAAAACCCTCACGCTGTAGCAGAGTCACACCATCAAGTACGTTCTGCTTCGAACGTTTGGGTCAGCATTGCAGGCGACAGTCTCATTGAGCCATATCTTATACCTAGCCGTCTGAATGGTCACCTGTATTTGAGGTCCGTGCATGGAGTTCCACCTGAGTTGTTGGAGAACATACCGTGGCTGTTCTTGGGAGGTTGTGGATACAACATGACGATATCGGGACCTTTGCCTTTCGCGGGCAAGTGCTCTACCATCTGAGCTACCCAAGCACGACTCACACCCGGTCCTCACAGCTTTACTTCTGCCAGTATCTCGTCTCCTAACTTCCATACTTTACAGAAGCTCTCCTGCGAACCTTGCAGAACTAGCACTCCTGAAAGAAAGGATATAGCGGAGACATGCTTAGCCACAGCCTGGGGGATGTTTCCAGAATGAGATTTTCACTCTGCAGTGGAGCGTGCGCTGATATGAAACTTCCTGGAAGATTAAAACTCCGCAATATCCTTTCTTTCAGGATTGCTAGTTCTGCAAGGTTCGCAGGAGAGTTTCTGTAAAGTTTGGAAGGTAGAAGACGAGATTCTGGAAGAAGTAAAGCTGTGAGGACCGGGAGTGAGTCGTGCTTGGGTAGCTCAGTTGGTAGAGCACTTGCCCGCGAAAGGCAAAGGTCCCGAGTTCGAATCTCGGTCGGGCACACAGTTTTAATCTGCCAGGAAGTTTCATATCAGCGCACAATCCGCTGCAGAATGAAAATCTCATTCTGGAAACATGACGATGAACCGCCTCACTTCAGTGTCCGCAACCATCTCAGTGATGTGTTCCCTGATCGCCCGATTGGAAGCGGAGGTCCTACTCCATGGCGTACGAGGTCACCTGACCTGAATCCCCTTGATTATTTCCTATGAGGATATCTAAAGTCACTTGTGTATGGGACCCCAGAACATACAGAGATGGAATTGGTTGCCAGAACTGTACCTGCCTGTGATGTGATTTAGAATGAAATCCCGCTCAGACTTAGCAGAGAAACGGCGATGGCGACGCAAACGATGAGCATCCACATCTGAGCTGCCGCTCTGGTAAATTTTTTAAATGATTTCTAAAGATTCAGGAAGCGAGAGTCGCTGCATGATGAAGATGCAAATTTTACTGAATATTTTCACACATGGAAGCACACAAAACTAGAAACTGGAAATTACATTACGATTTTAAACGGTTTCACCCCTAATGAAATACCCTCTACAATGTGCGGGTGAACGATAATGCTGGAAGACGACGGACACATGCTTCTCGTCAGCCTACGATCGCAGGAACTGTTAGAGCACGTCCAGCGAAGAAAAATGTCACTCAACCGTGCATTACGTCACACCAAAAATTAAGCTGCGGCGTATTACAGATGTATTCACATGTGTTGTGTGGGTCTTCGGAGTCCCAAATCCTACTGTTGTGGCGGTTCACACATACAGAAATGTGGAACGTTGTTCCACCTAATGAAAGGTAATTTTCAGGTAGTCGTCGTCGGCATCTATGGAGGCGAGCAGGTAACACGCTGATGCATATCAGAGGAGAACGACTGTTTGACTGCAATGCTCGTTCCATTTGAACTTCGTACCCAAACAGGTATAACCACAAACGCAACACCTTATAGACACCTGATCTTGTTTCCTGCAATTCCTGTGATGTACGACGAACTGACTTCTGGGACCTACTTTGAAATGCAGCCTGCATTCTGTCACGTGCTTGAGACACAGGCGGACATCCTCTTCCAGGAATTCCGCAGTACAGTTGCCACAGATTTTGATTCCTGGGTACCAGTTAACACTTGTGCCTACTGTTCTGTCGGCATTTTGATGTACTCCATTTCAAATGTAGAATGAAGGACGAAGCGAAAAACTTTGAGAAAGGCCAAAAATTTTATAACGATCCACAGTTCTTTATCTCTTATATTTTCCAAGTTATGATGTTTTGCATTCATAGTGGATGTTTATGGACACTCAGTACTTAATAATAAGCATTTTGCACATTATGTTATGTTATGTTAACCGGGGACCTAGAAACGACGGAGAGGCTCCGTCCCCGCCGCAGCCGCAGTGGTCCGGAACCCCATGACGACTACCGTAGTCCACTTCACCGCTCCGCCGCCCCACACCGAACCCAGGGTTATTGTGTGGTTCGGCCCCCGGTGGACCCGCCAGGGAACGTCTCACACCAGACAACTGTAATCCCTATGTTTGCTTGGTAGAATAATGGTGATGTACGCGTACGTGGAAAACTTGTTTGCGCAGCAATCGCCGACATAGTGTAGCTGGAGCGGAATAAGGGGAACCAGCCCCCATTTGCCGAGGCAGATGGAAAACCGCCTAAAAACCACCCACATACTGGCCGGCTCCCCGGACCTCGACACAGATCCGCCGGGCGGATTCGTGTCAGGGACTGGCGCTCCTTCCTGCCCGGGAAACAATATGTATAATTGAAAAAGAAAATGACGCTTACGTTAACAAAGATTTAATCCATGAGAGTCAGGATGCACAGGATACAAGGGTGTGTTGGAGGGCAAGTTCCAATCTCCAGAGTTCAGGGAATCCAGTACTGGGTTTGAGCATTCAAATAGCCTGTGTTGTGTACCGGGCACTCAAGTTCCTTGGATCATTCTGTAGAAGATACCAAGCAAGTGGGTGCTAAGTGTCCTCAGGATGGACTGTACTTCTGTGTCGTTCACGTGCTCAGCCAGTGTGGTGGTGGTCATGTGTATATAAAACTCAGTACAGTGGACACAAGTTAGTTGGCAAACAATGTGCATTATTTGTGCCTTTATACCGTAGAATTTATCAGTAGTGGGACTGTAGTATATTTTAATGGGCGGGTGCATGGGGCTGGTCTCATAGTGGGGACTACTGCATGTGAAGGATTGTTGGTTGGTATAACAGTTTGACAGTGTTATAAGGTTTGACTAGGATACTGCGAAGGTTAATGGAAGGTGACAGTGGGTAATGTGTGGAGGATATCAGGGGGAGAGGATCTGATTTCAGGGTTAGACCTGAGAAAGACATAGCCTTGTCAGAGTAAAATATCGTGGCACTGAAGGCCTAGGTGGTATCCCTGCCGCCGTTGGATAAGCAGCTGCAGCAGCAAGTCGTATAACCCTAGCTTACTTATTTGTTAGATAGTTTAATTTCTTTGCGTGTTTTTGGGTACTTGCATTGTTTAATTCATATATTTCGGGCGTATTATAGTATTTGAGGGTTGTAGCATCGCGCCTTAGTACCTGAATAGTGTAAATTCGCGTAGTCGTCTGTCTTCTGTTTTTGTTTTGAACAGCCAGTGTCGGTTGGTCACAGCCATTGTGCTCCCTGCCGCCGTTGGATAAGCAGCTGCAGCAGCAAGTCGTATAACCCTAGCTTACTTACTTGTTAGATAATTTAATTAATTTCTTTGCGTGTTTTTGGGTACTTGCATTGTTTAATTCATATATTTCGGGCGTATTATAGTATTTGACAGTTGTAGCATCGCGATTTAGTGTTTACTTGGTAGATTCTTATTTAAATTGCATGTGAGTTTCGTATAGGAGGTGCAATTTCGAGTTTTAGTTACTGTAATCGTAAATTCAGCAGATTGTAGCGCAGTCGTTAGGCATTTGTACAGTTTAGTTGATACATTCTTTGCGTGTTTCGCTTGCGTTATCTAGGCACGGACTCGTGTTTCAGTAACTGTTGTTCAGCATCGATTAGAATGGACAGGGACTGCGATTGCTGTGTTCGGATGAGGGCTGACTTGGCATCCCTTCGCTCACAGCTGCAATCGGCGCTGACTTCGGTCTCGCAGCTTGAGGCTGTTGCCAGTGGGCACCACTGTGGGGAGCCGGACTTGGGTATCACGGGGATGTCAACCTCATCCCGTCTGTCCCCAGATCGGTCTGCCGCTGTGGTTGCCCCGGTTGCTGCCCGCAGTGCGGCTGAGCCCTCGCCTGTGGTTGATTGGGAGGTCGTTCCAAGGCGTGGCAGGCAGCGAAAGGCGTCCCCGGAGGCTGATCAGAAAGCCTCCCCGGTGCGTCTGACAAACCGGTTTCAGGCAGTCTCTGGCTGAGCCAGATGCAGCTGCCAGCCCTGTTTCAGAGGATCATTCTCAGCCTTCAAGGTCCGGGCAATCGCAGAGGGTGGGCTTGCTGGTAGTTGGGAGCTCCAATGTTAGGCGCGTAATGGTGCCCCTTAGGGATACGGCGGCTAAGGAGGGGAAGAAATCCAGTGTGCACTCCGTGTGCATTGCGGGAGGAGTCATTCCTGATGTGGAAAGGGTCCTTCCGGATGCCATGAAGAGCACAGGGTGCAACCAGCTGCAGGTGGTGGCACATGTCGGCACTAATGACGTGTGTCGCTTTGGATCTGAGGAAATTCTCTCTGGATTCCAGCGGCTATCTGATTTGGTGAAGGCTGCCGGTCTTGCTTACGAGATGAAGGCAGAGCTCACCATCTGCAGCATCGTTGACAGAACCGACTGCGGACCTTTGGTGCAGAGCCGGGTGGAGCGTCCGAATTAGAGGCTCAGACGGTTTTGCGACCGTGTTGGCTGCAGATTCCTTGACTTGCGCCATAGGGTGGTGGGGTTTCGGGTTCCGCTGAATAGGTCAGCAGTTCACTACACTCAGCTGGCGGCTACACGGGTAGCGGAGGCTGTGTGGCGTGGACTGGTTTTTTTTTTAGGTTAGAAGGCCTCGGGAAAGTACGGGGTGGGCTGCAATGTCAAAGGGTGCATGACAATTACAGGACGTGCTTGGATCAAGGAACAGTCGGAATTATAGTTGTAAATTGTTGTAGTTGCTCTGTAAAAGTCCCTGAGCTTCAAGCGCTAATAGAAAGCACAGAAGCTGATATCGTTATAGGTACAGAAAGCTGGCTAAAGCCTGAAATAAGTTCTGCAGAAATTTTTACGAAGTCTCAGACGGTGTTCAGGAAAGATAGATTAGGCAGAATTGGTGGTGGAGTATTTGTGTTCGTCAGTAGTGGTTTATCTTGTAGAGAAGTCGAAGTAGATACTCCGTGCGAATTGGTATGGGTGGAGGTTATACTTAAAAGCCGAATTAAGTTAATAATTGGCTCCTTCTACCGACCCCCAGACTCCGATGGTACAGTTGCGGAACAGTTCAGAGAAGGTTTGAGTCTCGTAACAAATAAATACCCCACTCATACAGTTATAGTTGGTGGGGACTTCAACCTACCCTCGGTATGTTGGCAAAAATACTTGTTCAAAACCGGTGGTAGGCAGAAAACGTCTTCCGAGATTGTCCTAAATGCTTTCTCCGAAAATTATTTTGAGCAGTTAGTCCACGAACCCACGCGAATTGTAAATGGTTGCGAAAACACACTTGACCTCTTAGCCACAAACAATCCAGAGCTGATAGAGAGCATCATGACTGATACAGGGATTAGTGATCACAAGGTCGTTGTAGCTAGGCTCAATACCATTTCTTCCAAATCCATCAGAAACAAACGCAAAATAATTTTATTTAAAAAAGCGGATAAAGTGTCACTAGAAGCCTTCCTAAAAGACAATTTCCATTCCTTCCGAACTGACTATGCGAATGTAGACGAGATGTGGATCAAATTCAAAGATATAGTAGCAACAGCAATTGAGATATTCATACCTCATAAACTGGTAAGAGATGGAACGGATCCCCCGTGGTACACAAAAAAGGTCCGAACGCTGTTGCAGAGGCAACGGAAAAAGCATGCGAAGTTCAGAAGAACGCGAAATCCCCAAGATGGGCTAAAATTTACAGACGCGCGAAATTTGGCACGTACTTCGATGCGAGATGCCTTTAATAGGTTCCACATCGAAACATTGTCTCGAAATTTGGTAGAAAATCCGAAGAAATTCTGGTCGTATTTAAAGTACACAAGCGGCAAGACGCAGTCAATACCTTCGCTGCGCAGTGCCGATGGTACTGTTATCGACGACTGTGCCGCTAAAGCGGAGTTATTGAACGCAGTTTTCCGAAATTCCTTCACCAGGGAAGACGAATGGAATATTCCAGAATTTGAAACACGAACATCTGCTAGCATGAGTTTCTTAGAAGTAGATACCTTAGGGGTTGCGAAGCAACTCAAATCGCTTGATACGGGCAAGTCTTCAGGTCCAGACTGTATACCGATTAGGTTCCTTTCAGATTACGCTGATACTATAGCTCCCTACTTAGCACTCATATACAACCGCTCGCTCACCGATAGGTCTGTACTTACAGATTGGAAAATTGCGCAGATCGCACCAGTGTTCAAGAAGGGTAGTAGGAGTAATCCATTTAACTACAGACCTATATCATTGACGTCGGTTTGCAGTAGGGTTTTGGAGCATATACTGTATTCAAACATTATGAATCACCTCGAAGGGAACGATCTATTGACACGTAATCAGCATGGCTTCAGAAAACATCGCTCTTGTGCAACGCAGCTAGCTCTTTATTCGCACGAAGTAATGGCCGCTATCGACAGGGGATCTCAAGTTGATTCCGTATTTCTAGATTTCCGGAAAGCTTTTGACACCGTTCCTCACAAGCGACTTCTAATCAAGCTGCGGGCCTATGGGGTATCGTCTCAATTGTGCGACTGGATTCGTGATTTCCTGTCAGGAAGGTCGCAGTTCGTAGTAATAGACGGCAAATCATCGAGTAAAACTGAAGTGATATCAGGTGTTCCCCAGGGAAGCGTCCTGGGACCTCTGCTGTTCCTGATCTATATAAATGACCTGGGTGACAATCTGAGCAGTTCTCTTAGATTGTTCGCAGATGATGCTGTAATTTACCGTCTAGTAAGGTCATCCGAAGACCAGTATCAGTTGCAAAGCGATTTAGAAAAGATTGCTGTATGGTGTGTCAGGTGGCAGTTGACGCTAAATAACGAAAAGTGTGAGATGATCCACATGAGTTCCAAAAGAAATCCGTTGGAATTCGATTACTAGATAAATACTACAATTCTCAAGGCTGTCAATTCAACTAAGTAACTGGGTGTTAAAATTACGAACAACTTCAGTTGGAAGGACCACATAGATAATATTGTCGGGAAGGCGAGCCAAAGGTTGCGTTTCATTGGCAGGACACTTAGAAGATGCAACAAGTCCACTAAAGAGACAGCTTACACTACACTCGTTCGTCCTCTGTTAGAATATTGCTGCGCGGTGTGGGATACTTACGAGGTGGGCTTGACGGAGGACATCGAAAGGGTGCAAAAAAAGGGCAGCTCGTTTTGTATTATCACGTTATAGGGGAGAGAGTGTGGCAGATATGATACACGAGTTGGGATGGAAGTCATTACAGCATAGAAGTTTTTCGTCGCGGCGAGACCTTTTTACGAAATTTCAGTCACCAACTTTCTCTTCCGAATGCGAAAATATTTTGTTGAGCCCAGCCTACATACGTAGGAATGATCATCAAAATAAAATAAGAGAAATCAGAGCTCGAACAGAACGGTTTAGGTGTTCGTTTTTCCCGCTCGCTGTTCGGGAGTGGAATAGTAGAGAGATAGTATGATTGTGGTTCGATGAACCCTCTGCCAAGCACTTAAATGTGAATTGCAGAGTAATCATGTAGATGTAGATGTAGATATGACTGTGGGAGGGGGAACTTTCTGAGTTTTCACACCAAAAGAAATACTGAATCATTTCTAGCTGTCACAATTTGACGTGTATGACCTTTACAACTAAAATACGAAAATAAGAGTAAAGATGGAAATTTTCAGGCATGAAAAATGTTAGGAAAGAACCAAAGACTGAGTTTTTAGGCTATATTCCTTTTGCCCACTGTATTATATAATGCTGAAATATTAAATTTTATTTCTCTCCAGGAATCCATTAATAGGAATGCTGGAAGATGAAGATGATCTGCAACCTATCAAGATACCTCAACTGGATCCATCATTATTTCAGCCACTTCCAGACTAACGCAACATCACACAGACTTACTGTGATATAATGTATCTATTTTTTTATAACTAGGCAGTGCCATAATCTTTTAGAAAAGTATTTAATTTGGAAGAATTTAGATATTTTTTTAGAATTTACGGGATTTCGCAATTATTGTTAAGTCTCGAAAATATTTTTATTCAAGCGTTTATGTACACACATAAAATTGTTAGAAAGTTTTATTGCCAAACAGTTCCTACTTAACTCATTGGAAAATTATAGTAACTTAACTGTAAACAACAGTTGCCTGCAAATATATGAACATCAATTTTGCTGTTATATATTCTGTAAGTTATGATGTTTCAGATTCATTTATGAGAATTGTCTCATTCTTGCTGTTGTTCTTACTCTTCGTTTAGCACTCGACACTGATACAGAGCACACTTCAAAAAATGATGAACTTTACGATTTGTTTTCTATTGTTCACATATGATTTGAACAGAGTAGAAAGTTTTGAGCCTGTAAAACCATAGTTGTAGAGTATATTTAGCAGATTGCTATCGCTGATGGTCAAACACCTTAACGCAATTCACAAACATTTAGACTTGATTCAAATAAGGATTGTGTAAATGAAACAATGTTGGCAAGAACTTTAACTTTGTAGAAGTTTACCTGGAACCAAACAGCTATTCACATAACATGTTAATATTGACAAATTTGTAACTGCATACAGTACTCTCTTCACTTACAACTTCCGGGCTGATAGGCCGTGCTCGAAGTATAAAACTCTTCCCTGGCTTTTCGTCTCCTACTGCGGGAGACATCCTAGGAGGTACAGCGGTGAACTGCGAAGAGAACTCGAGGAAGCGCTAATTATATAGGCAGTACAGAGGGCGCCACTGTTGATCACATGGCGTCGGCTATGAGATTGTCTCTGGTAACGCCAACATTCTCGATTGGAAGTAATCGATCGCCACGCTTGCGGTGCAACGCTGACATCCAAATTTTATCCAATTTAACACCTTCGTCTTTCCTGTTAAAATTATTATGATGTTTATCAATCTCGATAGTCTCTCTATACAAGCGTGCATAATAATGCGAGGTTTTTGTTATGACGCTTGTCTCGCTGAATTTTATTTCATGATCACCTTCCTGGTAAACATGTTCCGCTACGGCCGATTTATCCGTGTGACCCAGGCGGCAATTATGTTCAACAAGACAGGTGTTCACACTTCTCTTTGTGGTACCGATGTAAGCCTGTCCACAACTACAAATTTCCTTTGGCTACAAGAACGCGTTTGTTCATCCAGTATGACGGGGTTCTTGCACATTGTAGTCGTCAGGCAACACATCATCTGAACTTAACATTCCCCGGAAGATGGATCGGTAGATATGGGAACGCTTCTTGGTCACCAAGCTCCCAGGCATTACCCCTTTTGATTTTTGGCCGTGGCGATCGCTGAAAGGCGCAGTCTGCAACGACAAAGTAACCACCAGAGCCGATTTGATAGTTCGCATTATTAATAGTGTACTCTTCATAAAAGAACGCAAAGACGACTTCAGAAGAGCTACACGTGGTGTTATCAAGAGAAGTCAAAAGTGCATTGAAGTTGCCTGTTGAATATTTCAAAATTATCTGTGAACATCCTCTCTTGCTTTTGCTTTAACTTTGTTTGGATTACATACTAACAGCTGTGTTGCGGCGTAAACTCAAGCGCCGGCACGCCAGTCGGGAACGATGGAGAAGAGAGGGCTGTGAGAAGACATCAGCCAATCACACGCAGACCGACCTCCATCCAGGACGACAACGCATCAGCAGCGGCCCTAAGTGAAGACTGGCGACGCCCAGTTGAACAGCAGCGTCAAGAGTAGCGACGTGGATAGAAACGTCAAATCTCGTTACTTCACTTGTACACTCTTTCTAGCAGAGACTTGGAATCGTTTAATCCTGAAGAATCGTGATTATTTTGTACGTCGCCCGTTGCTTGCGAAGCATCTGTGTGATTGCAAAAGACATTAGCTAGTAACCCCCCCCCCCTCTCTGCCATCTGTTGGCCTTCCCCTCCTCCCCCACACTATTAGCAACTTTAGCTCTTAACTGAACTGTACAATGAAAGACTTTGTTTGCAGCACTTTTATTTTTAAGTGATGAAAAATGAATGATATTTAGTTTATGTGTTTGTGTGTGTGTGTGTGTGTGTGTTTGGGGAGAGGAGAGGGGTGTTTGAATGAATGACGAAGGAATTCGTGGTGCATCGCAAGTGCTACCCATAACATCTATTCACATAAAAAAGCTAACTATCCACAGTGAGGGCAGACACTTGTTATAAAAGAAACTTCCCCTGCAGTACCCC
This sequence comes from Schistocerca gregaria, assembly GCF_023897955.1. NCBI lineage: Eukaryota > Metazoa > Arthropoda > Insecta > Orthoptera > Acrididae > Schistocerca > Schistocerca gregaria. The sequence continues at coordinate 174,053,521 of NC_064922.1, read as the reverse complement.
TCTCTATTGCGCACTTGCTTGACATGCACGCTGCAACACCATTTAAAAGCAAAAAAGTTGAGATGTGAGCACTACACGTACTGTTCGTAAATCACGATATTCCTGGGTTCCTTACTCCTGAACTGGCACAAATTGGATGACTACAGGCTGTTAATATTACGTACAGCCTTATGTACGTACTGCTGTGTCATGCTGTCAATTAATTCGGTTGTCTGTTTCGAAGTTAACAATGAAGCCATTCATGGACTACTGTAGGTACTATCTACAACTTTTAGAATTTTTTTTTGAGGTATGTAGCATTTATTACGACTGTGTCTCACTTTTATCATCAGAAATGTACGGGACGAAGCGCAACATATGTATGTAGTGGGTGGCGAATGTGAGGAACCTGTAATCACCACGGGATTATAGCTACTAATTGAGAAAGTTAATTATTGATAACTTACATAATCAATATTAGAGTTTTACAGAGCTGTGATATTAGTAACGATCTTTTGAAGGAAACTGGTTTCGTGACTGAAACAGAATCCAATCGTTATGTTTTTACCCCTCAGAAAATTTCATTCTACCCCTCAGAGAGTAATTACTTCCATGTTGGGAACCACTGCAATATCTCTAGATCTACATCTACATCTACATCCACACTCCACAAGCCACCTGACGGTGTGTGGCGGATGGTGCTTTGAGCACCTCTATCGGTTCTCCCTTCTATTCCAGTCTCGCATTGTTCGTGGAAAGAAAGATTGTCGGTATACCTCTGTGTGGGTTCTAATCTCTCTGATTTTATCCTCATGGCCTCTTCGCGAGATATGCGTAGGAGGGAGCAATATACAGCTTGACTCCTCTTTGAAGGTATGTTCTCTTCTATCAACCCTATGTGGTACGGATCCCACATCGGTGAACAGTATTCAAGCAGTGGGCGAACAAGTGTACTGTAACCTACTTCCTTTGTCTTCGGACTGCATTTCCTTAGGATTCTTCCAATGAATCTCAGTCTGGCATCTGCTTTACCGACGATCAACTTTATATGATCATTCCATTTTAAATGACTCCTAATGCGTACTCCCAGATAATTTATGGAATTAACTGCTTCCAATTGCTGACCTGCTGTATTGTAGCTAAATGATGAAGGATCTTTCTTTCTGTGTATTCGCAGCACATTACACTTGTCTACATTGAGATTCAATTGCCATTCCCTGCACCATGCGTCAATTCGCTGCAGATCCTCCTGCATTTCAGTACAATTTCCATTGTTACAACCTCTCGATATACCACAGCATGATCCGCAAAAAGCCTCAGTGAACTTCCGATGTTATCCACAAGATCGTTTATGTATATTGTGAACAGCAACGGTTCTACGACACTCCCCTGGTGGATCGTCTTACGGTAACTGTACAATTTTGAATATTACACATTTCTCCAGCGTAAGCAGATGGAGCAAATCGGTTGGTTCTTTTTGCATTACACGTGATCTACGGTGCTCCTTAAGCTGTTTATGGAGGCATCTTTCAGTTCGTGGGCGGTTCCTGAGAAAACCCGAAAAACGCATTTTTCACTATTTTTTCACCATCAGCAGCGGATACCTAAATAACTAACTGCAGAAAATTGCCGACATTTCAACTGCATATTCTCTATGACTTTACCTAGAAGTACCATCTTCCCGCCTTCAAAAAATCTTTATCCATTGTCAACAAACATCTTAAAACCATTGTTTTTTGGTATCACAACTGAGCCGCGGATACTAAGACAGCTAAGCACACCAAACTGCTGTAATTGTTATGAAATATTTTCAAGATCCAGTTCTCGAACAAACTTGAAACTTTTCTTGATGTCTTTATCCGTTTCCGAGATACACACGTCCAAAGTTACCCTACTTGTACGTGCAAAATCCCGTGTGAGGCGAAAACGTAGTTTATAAAGTGACCTAACACGCAGAAATACGCAGTAAAGCGTCTCCATTATCATCACAAGGAACTAGATGTACTACATCTATCTACATCTACATACATACTCCGCAATCCACCATACGGTGCGTGGCAGAGGGTACCTCGTTCCACAACTAGCATCTTCTCTCCCTGTTCCACTCCCAAACAGAACGAGGGAAAAATGACTGCCTATATGCCTCTGTACGAGCCCTAATCTCTCTTATCTTATCTTTGTGGTCTTTCCGCGAAATATAAGTTGGCGGCAGTAAAATTGTACTGCAGTCAGCCTCAAATGCTGCTTCTCTAAATTTCCTCAGTAGCGATTCACGAAAAGAACGCCTCCTTTCCTCCAGAGACTCCCACCGAGTTCCTGAAGCATTTCCGTAACACTCGCGTGATGATAAAACCTACCAGTAACAAATCTAGCAGCCCGCCTCTGAATTGCTTCTGTGTCCTCCCTCAATACGACCTGATAGGGGTCCCAAACGCTCGATCAGTGCTCAAGTATAGGTCGTATTAGTGTTTTATAAGCGGTCTCCTTTACAGATGAACCACATCTTCCCAAAATTCTACCATTGAACCGAAGACGACTATCCGCCTTCCCCACAATTGCCATTACATGCTTGTTCCACTTCAAATCTCTCTGCAATGTTACGCCCAAATATTTAATCGACGTGACTGTGTCAAGCGTTACACTACTGATAGCGTATTCAAACATTACGGGACTCTTTTTCCTACTCATCTGCATTAATTTACATTTATCTATATTTAGAGTTAGCTGCCATTCTTTACACCAATCACAAATCCTGTCCAAGTCATCTTGTATCCTCCTACAGTCACTCAACGACACCTTCCCGTACACCACAGCATCATCAGCAAACAACCGCACATTGCTATCCATCCTATCCAAAAGATCATTTATGTTAATAGAAAACAAGAGCGGACCTACCACACTTCCCTGGGGCACTCCAGATGATACCCTCACCTCCGATGAACACTGACCATCGAGGACAACGTACTGGGCTCTACTACTAAAGAAGTCTTCGAGCCACTCACATACTTGGGAACCAATCCCATATGCTCATACCTTAGTTAGGAGTCTGCAGTGGGGCACCGAGTCAAACGCTTTCCGGAAGTCAAGGAATGTGCCATCCGTCTGATACCCTTCATCCATGGTTCGCAAGATATCACGTGAAAAAGGGCGAGTTGCGTTTCGCCGGAGCGATGCTTGCTAACTGTAGAAACTACTAGTACTGAAGTTCGTGCAAAATTTTTGTGCACGTTAAATCCGTTCTGATGTGTAAAATAATTTTTGTGTTATTTCAATTTCATATAAGAAAACTATAAAAATTTTAATGACCCATCAACTGCTTTTGATGTGAATGACATGCCAAGTTATGAGAGGGAAAAGAAGTGAAACGGCGGAAAATGCTTCTACAGGAGCATTAAAAGGGCGAATATGCTCCCCTTTATTAAATGACTCTGGCTGAAAAGTGGGGTACAAGCTGTCTCAGTCTACTTACCTCAGCAATTATCACAAAAATGTTGGCATCAAAACATAGCTGCACTTCTTTTTGTTGAGAGAGGAGACAGTTGTAGTGGCAGAGAGACCGAAAAGTAATAAATACTGGAATATAATAGACAGTGTTTGTGGTACAAAAGAGCTTAGGAGACAACGGCGGTGTGAGAGAAAGAGAGGGGCAACAGTGGTAGTGGCACATACAGTAGTTGACAGTGACAGAACAGTACTGGGGAATGAGTGAAGGAGACAGTGCCACAGAGCGAGGAATAAAGAGATGTGAGGCAGTGGAAGTGGGTGGCAATGAAAAAAAAAAATGAAGAGAAAGATAATGATAGTAAGGAGAGACAATAGCAGTGGGAAGAAATGAAGAAATGAATGAAATAGTAGTAGTAAGAGAGAACAAGAGGAAGACAGTGACACAATGACAGTCAGAGGAGACAGTAGTAATAGGACAGAACGAAAAAGACTATGGCTGTGATAGTTAGGGAGACAAAAAGAGTTAGTGAAAAGATGTGTGTGAGGGACGTACAGTGACGGAGAAGTGGGTGTGAGCGACTTACAGTTAAGGGAGCTTGCGAGAGTGAGAAAAGAGCGTGAATACGTTCGCATGCCAAAATTTTTGGGAAAATTTTTATAGCAGCAGAGGAAGACAAGAATGAAGGAACTGCACTATTCAGAGTCTTTTGAATGGCAGTATACTGTAGCTTCTTTTGTGCTCCGATAGCGGTAAAATACAGGGAGCGAATGGCTATTTACAATTTGTACAGAAACCAGATGGCCGTTATAAGAGTTGAGGGGCATGAAAGGGAAGCAGTGGTTGGGAGGGGAGTGAGACAGGGTTGTAGCCTCTCCCCGATGTTATTCAATCTGTATATTGAGCAAGCAGTAAAGGAAACAAAAGAAAAATTCGGAGTAGGAATTAAAATCCATGGAGAAGAAATAAAAACTTTGAGGTTCGCCGATGACATTGTAATTCTGTCAGAGACAGCAAAGGACCTGGAAGAGCAGCTGAACGGAATGGACAGTGTCTTGAAAGGAGGGTATAAGATGAACATCAACAAAAGTAAAGCGAGGATAATGGGATGTAGTCGAATTAAGTCGGATGATGCTTCGGGAATTATATTAGGAAATGAGACACTTAAAGTAGTAAAGGAGTTTTGCTATTTGGGGAGCAAAATAACTGATGATGGTCGAAGTAGAGAGGATATAAAATGTAGGTTGGCAATGGCAAGGAAAGCGTTTCTGAAGAAGAGAAATTTGTTAACATCGAGTATTGATTTAATTGTTAGGAAGTCGTTTCTGAAAGTATTTATATGGAGTGTAGCCATATATGGAAGTGAAACATGGACGAGAAATAGTTTGGACAAGAAGAGAATAGAAGCTTTCGAGATGTGGTGCTACAGAAGAATGCTGAAGATTAGATGGGTAGACCGCATAACTAATGAGAAGGTATTGAATAGGATTGGGGAGAAGAGGAGTTTGTGGCACAACTTGACTAGAAGTAGGGATCGGTTGGTAGGACACGTTCTGAGGCATCAAGGGATCACCAATTTAGTATTGGAGGGAAGCGTGGAGGGTAAAAATCATAGAGGGAGACCAAGAGATGAATACACTAAGCAGATTCAGAAGGATGTAGGTTGCGGTAGGTACTGGGAGATGAAGAAGCTTGCGCACAGGATAGAGTAGCATGGAGAGCTGCATCAAACCAGTCTCAGGACTGAAGACCACAATAACAGGAGCATTTTTCCGCTGGTGCCTGTACGAACATTGTTTTTGCGTCTTCTATGTGATTGAAATTGTTCTGTCCTGGATAGCTTGGTTGGTGGAATACTTGCCCACCAGAGGCAAAGATCCAACATTGGAGCCCTGGCTAGCACATAGTTTTAATCCGCCAAGAAGTTTCAGATCAGTGCACAGTCCGCTGTAGAGTAAATATTCGTCCTGGAGGGAGCAAATACCGTGCAAAGTGAATCATTGGTATCTGAAATCTGAAAGATATAGACCTGATATAATTTATTTTGTGATTGGCATGCAGTCTCACTGGCGATAAACTGCAAAATCAGTCACTGTTGCACACGTACATGCACACATGCAGAGCTACATTCTCTCAGCCCCAGCTGTATGGTGAACTGTTACCCCTGCTCCTTCCGTTACTTATGTTCTACTCAATATTTCCTGTTTTCGTAAGTGTAAAAGATGTAATAAAACAATAAAAGGATAGTTCTGAGCTTAAATTCAATATTGGCTCAGTGATTGACGTTTATCAAAAGAGGCAGTTGTGTGTTGTGTGGAGGGGAAGTGCCAGATAATAGTAGAGTATTATGATAACATAAATTTGAAGCCTGAAGAGCACAAACTGCTGTGTGGGAGAAGCAACTGTCCACTTAAGTAACGACTAACAAGATCAAATCAGGCACTTTGACGCCTGCATGACTGTGATATACTTGTAGGTCTTGTCACACTAAGGTACCAGTATAGTGCCAATATAATAATCTCATAGATGATACTGGCTTAATTACATTTGAACAACAGCGCGATTTTTCCTTCTAGTTCTGGTTAGAAGTAATTGAGAACATAAGCAGTAGAATATTAAATTTTATAATTTTAAAACAGAAACGAATGTTTGTCATGTTTATGTTGTTTATGTAAATACTCCCGCCTATAGCTTCCTTGTGCAAACCGTACAATGGTTCCCAGGACAATATCTCTGATAAAGAAATGTTGGTCATCACTCGTCCTAGTGAATTTGCTCATGACATATATCCTCAAGATCATCTCAGGCGTTTACAACAGACAATGAATAGAAGCATAGTCTTTAAAATATTCATTGGGTATTAAGGTTTCAAACAGCTCTATTAAGAGCTGGAATTTGGATCCATTCCCTAAATGACATAGAACTTTACTGTTCAAGAAATGTTTTAATCATGACTTCAGCAGGTGCATTGATATATTGCATTCGAAATGTGTATACATAACTAATAAGATCATATAAAATATATTAAAGCTATTATGTTTTACATCAAGAAAATGCAATCATTTTATAAAAAACACAAAAGTTTTATTATTTATAATATTTTACAATAATTTATCAGTCACACACTACTTTTAATAGTCCAAGAAGAAACTGAATACTGACTCTTCAAATAACTTCAGACAAGCATTCAGTTAGAACTTAGACTACAGAGAAAATAATATTCAAGATTCACTACATTAAAACATGTAATGATTATATCAGGTACAAGTAAGTCTATTTAGGTGCTATAAGTAAACTCAGTTAGGTATGGTACACACTCCTCATTACGATTAATGAAAAACATGAGATGAATGTTTGTGAAGGTAATTAACGTTTTTCTTTATTCTCAAAGACATTTGTCCACATGGCTCCTTTATATATATATTCAATTACAGGTTAACTTTACCACTTCTTTTGAATAAAAGAAAGTTACAGGAATGATATTTTACTAACGAGTTAATCTACTGCTTCCCATCTGGTAAAATGTCCCTTTACAGTTTGGAAGCTCGATTTACAAACTGTATTTAAGAACAGATAGAAGGGCATAATCACCAAATTTAGAGGTCATGGTTGGAGCAACATTGGGATTAATTATTGAATCTCTTAAGCTAATATTTACATAGTAGTGCTAAGAATAGTACCTCCTTGTTCTTCTTCCCCCACCCCTCCCCACCTGAATTGTTATTACATCAATATATAGCCAAAATGTAGATATCTGACTATTTTTTTAGTTTTTTTGTTACAGGTGCATTCAAAATTCTATTAAGCTTATCCTACAACTAATCAAAAAAAGCTAAACAACTGTGGCACAAACAACAGATATAAATACACAAATCACTTACAGATAATTGTACTCAGCCCATACCTATCTGTCCTCTTACATCTTAACATTTGGAGTACTTGTACTGGCTTGTACTGTCTTTCCCTGTATTTGTGCTGTCCACATTTATATCGTATTATCGCCATTGAAGACATTGCCTGCTGACGTGAGTTTTATTCTGTATCCAAGAACTCATTTACATTCACTGTTTAAATCATATTTATGCTCAGTAATAGTCTTTGTTATTACACAGAAGTATAATGTAGTTGAAGGCAGCATTGACAGAATTGTGTTTTTTTGTGTTAGACATTTCATTTAGCAGTTGTAAAATGCTTCTGCAGATTTTTTTACTGTCACCATTCACTACTGACATCATCAAATCACTTCTCTTTACTTTCTCTTTTTAGATTGTACCCCTATTTGCCAACCTCTTCAATTTTTCTCACAACTTTTCTTCCGTCTTTCTCGACTAAGATATTATTTTCAATCCGCAATTTTTCAGTTATTTCCAATATTTTGAGTTTAGCTTTGTGCTACTATGATGTCTTTGTCAACAAGACTATCCCTGCAACAGAGAGGTGCTTTTCATCCCACTACGCATTTCTGTTTCAATTTATTTCTGAATTTCATGGAAGGGACGATTCGGTAAAAATTCAGTTTGGTATTTGTTGAATTTCCTTTAGATGAAATGAAGCATGGCAGAGGAATGATAATCGACTGGCAGGCTATAATGAAAGATATTAGATCAGGCAACCTCTGCAGTATCCAAAATAACATAATAAAATTAATTGTTACACACTAAATTATCTCTAAATTAAAAAATAACTGATACTATACCATTGTTGAACAGTTATTAGCAAAACTGCTGACTGTTTAAGACCACAATAAGAATAACCACAGTTGTATTATAGCTATAACAGAAACAATAGTACCCAGTTATTTGTTTAATATTGTTGTAAACATCTGAAACTCAAATGAAATTTTCTTGTTTTATCGGTTAGATAACAGACTGGTAGTCTGCTGATAATTCAAGAAGATGTCATCGCTGAAATTCGCTAGGAAATCTACTTCCTTATATGACACAAATTTAACAGAATGTTTACATTTTTCTACAGTTCATAAATCAGGTTTTTACATGTTAGTTGAATGATGCTTCGCAATAAAATCAACTTGATGAATCCTGAAATTCATGTGGTTGCATTTGAGACATAAAACACAATTTGGTATTTTTCAATGAAACTGTTGTCATCAGTGTATTAGAGCAGCAGTACTGTGTAGCTGCTGTCATCACTTGTTGTTCAACATAGACAAATACTATACACGAGAACTTTTTCTTCTCTTTCTGTATCCAAGAATCATAGCTACTCCAACAGCAGATGCAACCAGACATATTGAAACTATTGCAGCAATTGCACCAGTGCTGAGACCTGCAATGACAGAAAATAAGAATCAATATGAGAAGAAAATTTGATATATACATACTTCATGAGTGCTGCAGAATGGAATGGTTTGTTGAGTTAATGACATAGAATAATATATAACAGTCTGAATTAGTTTGTAAAATTCTATGAAACTCTCTCTCTCTCTCTCTCTCTCTCTCTCTCTCTCTCTCTCTCTCTCTCTCTCTCTCTCTCTCTCTCTCACACACACACACACACACACACACACACACACACACACACACTTTACAAGTGAACCTAAAGATTTTTCAAATACAATAAGAGAGTAAATAGCTATACATGCTTTGCTATGCTCCATAACAACATATATGAAGCAAAACCAGAGTGTAATCAACACAGTAAATCCATGTGTATGAAAGCTCTCAAACTAATAATTACATTTATTTGGCACGTATATTTGCATTTAATTAGTCTCTAATTAAATAATACCACAATATTTAAGAGTAATATTATAGCTATTGGAATTGAATATCGCATTTTAGTTAACAAGCACAGTTATGCCGTTCAAGATATCAAAATCAACACTTATGATGATCTTCAGACTATTATGAAGTTCATGATAGTTCTGACTACTATAATAAAGATGTTGTGATGCATTCTGTTGAGCATAAAAAGGCAAAGCTTTGATAATCACTCAAGTAAGATTCAGACATGAATGTGAATGATGAATTAAGACTTACTTGTTTGCATCATATGTGTCACAAATTTCCTTAAGGATGCACTAGACTGAAGACGCATATACTGATTTGCTCTGGTATCACTTACGGAGTAAACAAAGATACATTTCTTTTTACTTTTTCAGTTTACTTTCACAGAACAGTTACATAATGAATATAAAAAATACTTCATAATATTTCCGAAATTATTATCATCCAGACTGTAATATTGGTTTCACTAATTCTTTCGACGTAGTTTTCCTGAGAAATGTTTGTTATTGCAAAAGTTTGATAGTTAAAAGTACATTATTTGCATACAATCGTAATGATGAATTCTGATAAAGCTCTGCAATACAAAAGTGAAATCCGTTTTTTCCCTTTTGGTCAGTGTCTAACTGATTTTATTGTATTTATCACAAGATTTAAATATCTGGGCGTAACGTTGCAAAATGATTTGAAATGGAACGAACCCATAAGAACAGTAAGAACATTCCCAAGGTGAATGGTCGATTTTGGTCGATTAGGAGAATTTTAGGAAAAATGTAACTCATATGTGAAGGAGTTTACGTATAGAACACTACTGCGAGCCACTCTTGAGTACTGCTCCAGTGTTTGGGACCTGTAGCAGGTCGGAGTAAAGGAAGACATCAAAGTAATGACATCAACGTAATTGAGAGGCGAGCAGCTAGATTTGTTTCGGATAGGTTCGATCAACACGCGAGTATTACGGAGTTGCTTTGTGAACTCAAATGGGAATTCCTGGAGAGAATACGACGTTCTTTTGACGAAACACTATTAAGAAAATTTCGAGATTTTAATGATAGGCAAATCCGCCACAGTTGTAAAGTACTTTATTGAACGAAGTCTTGCACGTGTGAAGTCGGTATTCACTACCACGGTTTCGAGGTCTTAGCGCCATCATCAGTAGTATCTAAAGTCTAGCAATAGAACGGTGTCATGTCCATGACCTAACAACTATAGGTAACCATCTACCGTACGTAGATGGCGAATACCGACTTCAGTCGTGAAAGGCTTCGTTCATTAAAGTACTTTACAACTGTGGCGGATTTGTCTACCATGAATATGTTGCAGAACAGTTGTCGACGTCTCACAAATAAAAATTTATAATATTTAAAGAACCAATATTTGAAGTTGACTCCAGGATGATTCTGCTGGAGCTAACGTATGTTTCGCGTAAGGACCACAGAGTTACAAGAAATTATGGCTTGCCAGGAGGCTTGTAAATAGTCGTTTCTCCCTCGATCTATTTGTGAGTGGAAGAGGAAAGGAAATGAATAGTAGTCGTACAAGGTACCTTCCGCCATGCACCATACAGTGGCTTGTGGAGTACATATGCAAACAAAGATGATGTGGCGTGATCACTACTTCCTCTCATGTGCGAATCTCTTCAATCAGAGTAACACTTAAGCATTTACATCCAACGTCGTAATTATTGGTTGATAAGTTGTTGTTGTTGTGGTCTTCAGTCCAGAGACTGGTTTGATGCAGCTCTCCATGCTACTATATCCTGTGCAAGCTTCTTCATCTCCCAGTACCTACTGCAACCTACATCCTTCTGAATCTGCTTAGTGTATTCATCTCTGGGTCTCCCTCTGCGATTTTTACCCTCGACGCTGCCCTCCAATACTAAATTGGTGATCCTTGATGCCTCAGAACATGTCCCACCAACCGGTCCTTTCTTCTTGTCAAGTTGTACCACAAACTCCTGTTCTCCACACGACCATCAACTGGCCTCCTTCCAACAGTTACACGGCCATCAGCGGCACCGAAACAGACAGAGCTTTAATCAGAAAACACAAAAGACCTCCAACTAGCGATCCAGTAACCTCCCACTTGACAGTACTGTAGTCAGAAATGGCGGTGGTTTGGAGTTGAAGGCACACTACAGGACATCTACACTACTGGCCATTAAAATTACTACACCAAAAAGAAATTCAGATGATAAACGGGTATTCATTGGACAAAGATATTATACTAAAACCGACATGACATATGATTACATTTTCACGCAATTTGGGTGCATAGCTTCTGAGAAATCAGTACCCAGAACAACCACCTCTGGCAATAATAACGGCCTTGATACGCCAGGGCATTAAGTCAAACAAAGATTGGATGGCGTTTACAGGTACAGCTGCCCATGCAGCTTCAACACGATACCACAGTTCATCAAGAGTACTGACTGGCGTATTGTGACGAGACAGTTGCTCTGCCACCATTGACCAGACGTTTTCAATTGGTGAGAGCAGTCGAACATTTTCTGTATCCAGGCCCGTACAGGATCTGCACATGCGGTCGTGCATTATCCTGCAGAAATGTTGGGTTTCGCAGAGATCGAATGAAAGGTAGAGTCACGGGTCGTAACACATCTGAAATGTAACGTCCACTGTTCAAAGTGCCGTCAATGCGAACAAGAGGTGACCGAGACGTGTAACCAATGGCACCGCATACCATCACCAGCCGGGTGATAGCCAGTATGGCGATAACGAATACACGCTTCCAATGTGCGTTCACCGAGATGTCGCGAAACACGGATGCGGCCATCATGATGCTATAAACAAAACCCGAATTCATCCGAAAAAATGACGTTTTGCCCTTCGTGCACCCAGGTTCGTCGTTGAGTACACCATCGCAGGCGCTCCTGTCTGTGATGCAGTGTCAAGGGTAACCGCAACCATGGTCTCCGAGGTGATAGTCCATGCTGCTGCAAACGTCGTCGAACTGTTCGTGCAGATTGTTGTTGTCTTGCAAACATCCCCATCTGTTGACTCAGGGACAGAGACGTTGCTGCACGATCCGTTACTGCCATGCGGATAAGATGCCTGTCATCTCGACTGCTAGTGATACGAGGCCGTTGGGATCCAGGGCGGCGTTCCGCATTACGCTCCTTAACCTACCGATTCCATATTCTGCTGACAGTCATTGGAGCTCGACCAACGCGAGCAGCAATGTCGCGATACGATAAACCGCATTCGCGGTAGGCTAGAATCCGACCTGTATCAAAGTCGGAAACATGTTGGTATGCCTTTCTCCTGCTTACACGAGGCAACGTTTCACCAGGCAACGCCGGTCAACTGCTGTTTGTGTATGAGAAATCGGTTGGAAACTTTCCTCATGTCAGCACGTTGTAGGTGTCGCTACCGGCACCAACCTTGTGTGAGTGCTCTGAAAAGCTAATCATTTGCATATCACAGCATCTTATTCCTGTCGGTTAAATTTCCCATCTGTAGCACGTCATATTCGTGGTGTAGCAATTTTAATGGCTAGTAGTATAACATTCTTGTGACCAGAAATCGTTATCTTCTTTCCATTTAATTGCACTGAGTTCCATTGCGTACACAGGGTGACCCTAAAGTGCGTTGACATTTGAAAATGCATTAATTCACGGAATAATGTAATCAGAGTGGTAAAAATTTGCACATGTGTAGGAAGCCACATGGGATTTATTGAAACGAAAAAAGAATGCAAAAACTTGCTAAGAGATGGCGCTGTACAGCAAGTCTACCGCGATTTTCCGACCGCATTAGGGATACTAAAAGACAACATCTGACTGTAATTTCTCACCATATCTAATAATATGCTGTACAGTGCTGTTAAAAATATTGTCCTTCGACTACAGCTATTGTTGATGAATAACGGCTGACACGAAGAGCATTTGTTATAAAGAATATCATCTTTGCTAAATACCAGTTATTGTAATGCTACACGAGAATCACTATGCAGTGAACCGTTAACCAGAGATTTTGTAACACCGAGAGCATTTGTGAAGTGGGCACCTCAAAAAATGTGGGAGGATGAAGATTGGTTGTGCAACATGTTGTGAACGGACGTAGCAACGTCACACTCAGAGTGTCTGCATAATCTGGGCTAACGAAAGTCCTAGAAGTGTCGTGGAAACCTCATTCCATGACGACAAAGTCACGGTAGGTGTAGATGTACCAAATCATTCGTGATGGGACTCTTTCCCTACGAGGAAACTGGGGTGGGGGGGGGGGGGGTGGGTTGGGGGTTACTGTTCGAAAGACCGTCAGGGGTCGAGGTACGGCGTTGCGTTACAGAATCGGTTCATCTCCAGCCTGGATGATAAACACGCGCTGGAAGGTACGTCTTTTATGCAGGATGGCGCGCCACCCTATATTCCAAAACGCGTGAAAGATCCCTTGCGCACGTCGTTGGTGAGGATCGCGTGCTGAGCTACCACTTCCATTATCCATCAATAGTAGCTGTGGTCGAGAGACAATATTTTTAACAGCACTGTACAGCATATTACTAGATATGGTGAGAAATTACAGCCGGATGTTGTGTTTTAGTATCCCTAATGCGGTGCGAAAATCGCGGTAGACTCGCCACTTCAGTCGACCCCCCATCCAATAATCATACGGACAGCAAAATTAAGTACGAATTACTTCACAATGAGGCTGGGAAAATTCAGTCAGTCTGCAAAGGACTGCTTAGAAAACGCACGTGCATTCCATCTTAGAATATAGGTCAGATATGGAAGACCAGTATCAAGTAGGGCTAACTGCGGATACTGAAAATATTAGTTTGGCTCAATGACTAGTCACATGTTCGTTTGACACTTGGAAGAGCGTCACGAAGATGCTGCCGTGTTGCGAAAGCCCCGTTATAAAGTATCAACAACCAGTATTTAGTGAAGAATTTACTAATATACTCCCCCCCCTCCTCCTCCTTGCATAATGCTGCCATAAGGACCACGAATACAAATTTAAACTGATGACAGAATGCACAGTTACCCATGCTCCATATTCAATTGGAGCCAGGCGAAACCCTAACATGTGATTCGATGAGAAGCATCCTGTGCCATGTACCTAACTGTGATTTGCAGATGTTGTTGTTGTTTGTTGTGGTCTTCAGTCCTGAGACTGGTCTCATCCAGCTCTCCATGATACTCTATCCTGTGCAAGCTTCTTCATCTCCCAATACCCACTGCAGCCTATATCCTTCTGAATCTGCTTAGTGTATTCATCTCATGGTCGCCCTCTGCGATTTTTACCCTCCACGCTGCCCTCCAATACTAAATTGGTGATCCCTTGATGCCTCAGAACGTGTCCTACCAACCGATCCCTTCTTCTAGTCAAGTTGTCCCACAAACTCCTCTTCTCCCCAGTCCTATTCAATACCTCCTCATTAGTTATGCGGTCTACCCATCTAATCTTCAGCATTCTTCTATAGCACCATATCTCGAAAGCTTCTATTCTCTTCTTGTCCAAACTATTTCTCGTCCATGTTTCACTTCCATATATGGCTACACTCCATATAAATACTTTCAGAAACGACTTCCTAACAATTAAATCAATACTCGATGTTAACAAATTTCTCTTCTTCAGAAACGCTTTCCTTGCCATTGCCAACCTACATTTTATATCCTCTCTACTTCGACCATCATCAGTTATTTTGCTCCCCAAATAGTAAAACTCCTTTACTACTTTAAGTGTCTCATTTCCTAATATAATTCCCGAAGCATCGTCCGACTTAATTCGACTACATCCCATTATCCTCGCTTTACTTTTGTTGATGTTCATCTTATACCCTCCTTTCAAGACACTGTCCATTCCGTTCAGCTGCTCTTCCAAGTCCTTTGCTGTCTCTGACAGAATTATAATGTCATCGGCGAACCTCAAAGTTTTTATTTCTTCTGCATGGATTTTAATAGCTACTCCGAAATTTTCGTTCGTTTCCTTTACTGCTTGCTCCATACACAGATTGAATAGCATCGGGGAAAGGCTACAACCCTGTCTCACTCCCTTCCCAACCGTTGCTTCCCTTTCATGTTCCTCGACTCTTATAACTGCCATCTGGTTTCTGTACAATTTGTAAATAGCCTTTCGCTCCCTGTATTTTGCCCCTGCCAACTTTAGAATTTGAAAGAGGGTATTCCAGTCAACATTATCAAAAGCTTTCTCTAAGTCTACAAATGCTAGGAACGTAGGTTTGCCTTTCCTTAATTGTTCTTCTAAGATATGTCGTAGGGTCAGTATTAGCAGATAGTAAGTGTAATTGTAAATGAACATGTCTGATCGTTGCTAAAAATACTATCTTTCTCGCATCATACATTTCTTCATTAAAAGAACATTTTCAATACTATTCATACCGGATCCTACTCCTGTTATACCATTTTCTGCTGTTTTTTCTGTTACCTTATGTTCTTCTGACCAGAGGTACTTATCTTCTCGTCATTAAATCAGAATTCTGAATTTGAGTATAGTATTATGGTCACAATTTTCTACAGTACTTAGATAACACAATTTTCTTACCTCCTTCTTCGACAATGTTTATTATAGTCAATGTTTCTCCAACTTCCTGTCCTTCCAATGCAGCTGCACACACCCATTCCCCAAAGTCCTCTTCTCTCACGTCAGTAATTCTCAGGAAACATTCACCATGGGAAAGACCATTTCCAGCGTATCTGTATCTGCCCTTGACTGCACTGCAGAAAAAATATTGCGAATAATAATATTTTCTGAAACTGAGCTGTGATGTAATCATCAGCGTGGAAGGTCTCAGTTTGAAAAATTCCTTCTTCAACTAATTTACCAGCAACTTCATACGGACGTTACACTCACACTTTTATGTGCACTCGTTGCCTCATTACACTTTCGTAACAGCTGAACATACCTCGCATCCTTTTGTCCGCTGAACGTCATGCCCCAGCCTTTCGGATGAACAAAGCGGCAGTTGTTCAGCCCGTCCCCAGTAACAGATCTGCATCCTATTGTTGTATGTCCTCGCTCCGTGGCAACAACTTCTTTCTGTATCGCCTCCAAAGGTTCCTCTGTAAATGAGAAACATTGTAAGAAAATTTGTCCTAATTCAACTAAACGTATCTTGCCGCAGCAAGTTAATTAGTGAATTACTACACGCTTAAAGCAGTTATATGTTATTTCTTGAAAACGAATAATGAACTCCTAGTTACACAAAATTATTGCATGGAAATGCTTCCAGCCAAAGTACTTTCATTGTTTTATTTTTAAGTTTTATCACAAAGGTCATTACAAAATGGCATGAATCTTACACACAGCTGCATCACCATTTATGTCTTATACAGCGTGATGAAGAAAATGCTTTACTTGGAGGTCGGCATGCGATTCTTCACCTAGACTCAACACAAAAGTTTATCTAGCAAAATCACGTCGGGTACATCTTGAAAACACATGTGAAAACGAGGAGCTGGTAACATTGTCACATTGTGTAGCGTATTGGAATGTACAGAGGAACGTATACCAATCTACGCTATCGCCGTTGCTCGCTGAGCCTGCTGGGTCATCAAACCGACGTCGACTATGTTTTTCGAATCCTCGGGAGCTCCTCCCCCCCCCCCCCCACCTCATTTTTTTTTTTTTTTTTAGACATTCGGTCTCTAGTTCCCGTCGTTTAGAATGACAATGGATCCGTCAAACTGCACGCATAGGTCTACTAACTGGTCTTTTGAGACTCTTCTAGGGCGGCTTCCCGATGGAGTACACAAATGGTGATTACGTCGACATTCTGTTGGTGCTGGGTACATCCGATAACCAGGAGTCTGCTCTTGCTCATGCGAAGGCTGCACGGTATCCTGAAAGACGCCATCCCACTAAGAACGGTTTTCGTCGCCTGGAGCAAAGCCTTCGGCGAACCGGTAATCTTCCCCCACAATTAACTGACAGAGGTCGTCCATGGACTAGACATCCTGCAAAACAGAGAATGCGGTTCTTAAAACAGTTCACCAGTCACCTCGGCAAAGTGCCTGTAATATTGTAAGGCAGTTACAGATATCTCAAAGGCTGGTTGTTGAACTGTTGAACGATGAGGAATTGCAATCTGTATCTTCACACGTTAACTCAACTCCAGCGGTCAGAAGACCGCATCCGCCAAGTAGCTTGGAAGATAACGAACGTTTTATAAATAACGTGATATGGAATGATGGGTAATTTGCAAGAGTGATTCCTATCGAAGTGCCGGGTGCAAACGATATATATCGCACGTGCGATGCTAAATCGATCACGCGTCTCTGGTGGTGGGCATTATCAGCATGTTTACGGTGGTCACTGCCCCAGTGACAAAAGAAGACTGTTACAAAAAATACTTGTAATTACAAGGGAGATGACTTACCTTACTCGTCGTTGGTGTTGTCGTCATGTGAAAGGCCATGTGATGTGTACGCTATGGCAGCAATTCCCTTTTTGCCATTAACTCCCGAAAGTATGTAACTAAGAGCAACTAAGGGAACGACGGAAAACAGATAAAAATCAGAATCACAAATAACTGATCATAACGCCCGAAAGAGGAGTCGGGCGATCGATTTAGGATCGCACGTTCGATATATATCGTTTGCACCCCGCGGCTTAGATAGGCAATCATTCTTGGAAATTACCGACTGACGAATCTAGCTTGATTCGTGAAGGTATTTTCAACCTTCACAACAGCCGTTTTTGGTCGGAACACATCCACATGTCATCCATGAAGGTGGTTTTCAACCACACTTTGGCATAAACCTGTGGGCTAGAATTGTGGAAGGAGTGCTTTTGGTCCGTTACCTATTTCCGGATGCGTTAGATACGTCCCTTTGACGCACGTTTGTTTGCAATACCTTGCCTGACGCATTAAAACCGTCCCACGCGGTGTTCAGCGACAGCTAAAGTTTCAGCGCTGCCACACTTTGGAACGAAACTGCGTAACTATTTAAATGAAGCGTTTCCAAGGAAATGGATTGATCGTGGAGGTCCATTGTTCTGGCCGCCACACTCCCCAGTCCTTAATACATTAGGTGTTTATTTGTGCGTCTACAAATTTATAGTATTCCACCCACCGCTGTAAATGGTCTAATAGCTCCCATGCACTCCGATTTGGCAATGGTGGATGCAGGTGTGTTGTGTAGGGTTCAGCAAAGTATGATCCAGCCACTCGCGAAGTGTTTGAAAACGCAACGTGGATGCTTTGAACACCTTCTCTGTAGTGAAAGCTGCTCGCGGCTTTGCAGGGATAAGTCTGGGCGTCAAACATACAGAATGGAATTATTGTGCGTAGCATAATGTACTCTAGGGGCCATTAAAATTGCTATACCACGAAGATGAGGTGCTTCTGATGCGAAATTTAACCAACAGGAAGAAGATGCTGGGATATGCAAATGATTAGCTTTTCAGAGCATTCACACAAGGTTTGCGCCGGTGGCGACACCTACAACGTGCTGACATGAGAAAAGCTTCCAACCGATTTCTCATACACAAACAGCAGTTGACCGGCGTTGCCTGGTGAAACGTTGTTGTGGTGCCTCGTGTACGGAGGAGAAACGCGTACAATCACGTTTCCGACTTTGATAAAGGTCGGATTGTAGCCTATCGCGATTGCGGTTTATCGTATCGCGACATAGTTGCTCGCGTTGGTCGAGATCCAATGACTGTTAGCAGAATATGGAATCGGTGGGTTCAGGAGGGTAATACGGAACGCCGTGCTGGATCCCAACGGCCTCGTATCACTAGCAGTCGAGATGACAGGCCTCTTATCCGTATGGCTGTAACGGATCGTGCAGCCACGTTTCCATCCCTGAGTCAACAGATGGGGATGTTTGCAAGATAACAACCATCTGCACGAACAGTTTTCGACGACGTTTTCGGCAGCATAGACTATCAGCTCGGAAACCATGGCTGCGGTTACCCTTGAAGCTGCATCACAAACAGGAGTGCCTGCGATGGTGTACTCAACGACGAACCTAGGTGTATGAATGGCAAAACGTCATTTTTTCGGATGAATCCAGGTTCTGTTTATAGCATCACGATGGTCGCATCCGTGTTTGGCGACCTTGCGGTGAACGCACATTGGAAGCGTGTATTCGTCGTCCCCCATACTGGCGTATCACCCGGCGTGATGGCATGGGGTGCCATTGGTTATACGTCTCGGTCACCTCTTGTTCGCATTGACGGCACTTTGAACAATGGACGTTACATTTCAGATGCGTTACGACCCGCGGCTCTACCCTTTATTCGATCCGTGCGAAACCCTACATTTCAGCAGGATAATGCACGACTGCCTGTTGCAGGTCCTCTACGGGCCTTTCTGGATAAAGAAAATGTTGGACTGTTGCCCTGGCCAGCACGTTATCCAGGTCTCTCACCAATTGAAAACGTCTGGTCAATGGTGGCCGAGCAACTGGCTCGTCACTATACGCCAGTCAGTACTCATGATGAACTGTGGTATCGTGTTGAAGCTGCATGGGCAGCTGTACCTGTACACGCCATCCAAGCTCTGTTTGACTCAATGCTCAGGCGTATCAAGGCCGTTATTATGGCCAGAGGAGGTTGTTCTGAGTACTGATTCCTCAGAATCTATGGACCCAAATTGCGTGAAAATGTAATCACATGTCAGTTCTAGTATAATACAGGGTGATTCAAAAAGAATACCACAACTTTAGCAATTTAAAACTCTGCAACGACAAAAGGCAGAGCTAAGCACTATCCGTCGGCGAATTAAGGGAGCTATAAAGTTTCATTTAGTTGTACATTTGTTCGCTTGAGGCGCTGTTGACTAGGCGTCAGCGTCAGTTGATGCTAAGATGTCGACCGCTCAACTGTATGGAGAGTCCTACGAAAAAGGTTAGTTATGAAACCTTACCGTCTTAAATTGGTTCAAGCACTGTCTGCAGCTGATAAGAGTAAAACAATCGATTTCTGTGATTTTATCCTTGCTCAAATGGAAACAGATGAATCTTTCGTTTCATAGATTGTGTTTAGTGATGAAGCAACTTTCCACACTAACGGGAAAGTCAACCATCACAATGTCTGTATATGGGGCACTGAGAATCCGCGAGAAACAACTCAGTATGAACGTGACTCGCCTAAGGTGAACGTTTTCTGTGCCTTTTCAGCCAATAAAGTTTTTGGTCCCTTTCTCTTCCAAGGTGCTACTGTATCTGGAGATGTTAGAGAACTGGCTGTTCCCTCAGCTCGAACAAGAAGCACAACAATTCATTTTTCGGCAGTATGGAGCGCCACCACATTGGCACTTATCTGTCCGTAACTACCTGAACGTCAACTACCCGAGGCGATGGATTGGCCGCCAGGCAGCCCGTGACAGAGCACTTCATCACTGGCCTCCAAGAAGCCCTGATCTTACCCCTGCGATTTTTTCTTATGGGGGTATGTTAAGGATATGGTGTTTCGGGCACCTCTCCCAGCCACCATTCATGATTTGAAACGAGAAATAACAGCAGCTCTCCAAACTGTTACGTCTGATATGCTACAGAGAGTGTGGAACGAGTTGGAGTAGCGGGTTGATATTGCTCGAGTGTCTGGAGGGGGCCATATTGAAGATCTCTGAACTTGTTTTTGAGTAAAAAAAAAAACCTTTTTAAATACTCTTTGTAATGATGTATAACAGAAGGTTATATTATGTATCTTTCATTAAATACACATTTTTAAAGTTGTGGTATTCTTTTTGAATCACCCTGTATATTTGTTCAAAGAATACCCGTTTATCATCTGCATTTCGTCTTGGTGTAGCAATTTTAATGGCCAGTAGTGATTATCGTGTAGCTCTCTCTCTCTCTCTCTCTCTCTCTCTCTCTCTCTCTCTCTTTCTCTCTCTCGCTATTTGTATCCTACACCTCTCGGCATTCAAACATCGATGACTGGTACTGACTAGAAGCTTCTCTAATAGTGGGAGACATTTCACTGCAACTGTATATTTTGGAGGAAGTGTATTTTCGGCAGTCTCAGTTGCACTGCACAAACAATTGATCACTATTTTACATATCGACTATCAAAATAAATCAAATAACAATAAGTATCAGTTAAAAAAATTAAAGGGGAAACCAACTACAGATCTGTGAAAGTCTAATTTTCGCTAATTATTAACAATTGACGTTATAGCACAGTGTTTCAAAGACTTTGCGACAAAAGTCTTTGCCCATATTTTCTTAGCTAAATTACGGCTATAAACGCGAAAAATGATCAGGGAAGCAAGACTAAAGGAAACTCAAGACACGTTCATAGGATCTGTCGACTTTGGAAAAGCGTTCGACAATGTGAAATGGTGCAAAATATTGGAAATTCTAGGAAAAATAGGTGTGTGCTATAAGGAAAGACAGGTAATATACAATATGATCAAGGACCAAGAGGGAACGATAAGAATTACATGATGTGCTGAACGGAATGAACGATCTAATGAGTACAGAATATATATTGATATTCATCATTTTGTTTTGCAGCATCTTGTATTGGCCGTGTTTGCAGTTAAAAGTGTTGGATGTGAGGTCCGCCAGTTATGCAAAATACCGTTTTTTCTCAGAACCCAAAGATGTTTCGGTACCACTGTACCATCATCATTTATTCTGAAATGTGAACGTTTTGTTTAATGATTTGTAAATACCTTTACATTTGGTGTGCATGAATTTTCTGGATCACTTGTGTGTTAACTATTACAGGTAGCTTGTCATCTGCAACCAAACGATGTTGATGAGAAAGTTTTTTTGTTGGAAGTTAACCTACCTTCTACAATGTAATTTAGTTTGTCTCAATGTTTCCGCGCCTATATTCGTTTTTACTTACGTTTTCGTGTGGCAAGCACTAATTCCGTCTCCTCCTACCCCTCTCTATGCCAGTCTCCTCTTCCCACTGTGACTGTTCAACTGCTCCTCCCCTCTCTTTGTCTACTCCCTCCCCCCTCTCTCTGTCCACCTCCTCCTTTCCCCTCTTCCTGTTTATTTCCTCCCCTTTCGTTTCTGTGTCCATTTTTCCTATCCCCCCCCTCTCTCTCCATCTCCTGCTCCTTCGTTTGTCTGTCCATTTACCTCTCCCCTACGTGTGTCCCTCTCCTCCTCTTCGTATCTGTGCCTATCTCGTCCTTCCTCCTCGTTGTCTGTCCATCTCCTCGTCCTCCCTTCTCTCTTCACATTATCACACTCAGCCTTCAGTATTTCTTTCCAGAGTGTCTTCTAGAATGTACTTTAGTTCTTCTTGGTGTAGCAATTTTAATGGAAAGTAGTGGATAAAGAAAATAAAAGTAGGCCTAAAACTGATCCTTGTGGCACTCCCTTGGAGACATGTTTCCAGTTAGGACAATGCCATTGATATTTAGAGATTAAGTTCGTACGGAAGCGTCAGTGCGCGATTCCAAATGACACCTGGCCAATTTTTGAACATCGCCCGCTCTCGGTCGGCGGCGCGCGGCGCACGTACCTATGATCTGGACGTCTACGGTGGCGTAGAGGTCGCCGTCGATGTGGTCGGGCACGCCCATGTAGCATGTCCAGCGGCCCGAGTCCCGCGGCTGGGCGGTGAAGCGCACGCTGCAGGAGCCCAGGGAGAGGCCGTCGCCGAAGTAGCCGTAGCGGCCCAGGCCGAACATCTCCGGCGTGACGAGCGAGCCGTCCGGGTGGCGGAACCAGCAGGAGCCGAGCGAGACGGGCGCACGGCAGCCCACCGTCACGTTGACGCCGCTCAGCGCCACCACGCTCTCCGTCAGCGCCTCTCCCTGCGTCACCGGCTCGGGCACTGCGGAGAACCAGCCCGGAAGCTTAGCCACAGAGGTCGCAAGTTTCACCAATGACGAAGTATTCTCGGGTTATCAGCCGAGTCGAGGCGTCGTGAAAGGTATGTGCTGAGATTCGATCAGGATAGCGCTAGTGAAAAATGTCGATAGTTCCCAACCACTAGGTTGGACGAGTAGTACATCTTCGAGTAGTAAGATCTTTGACAGCTAACAGGGCTAGGCGCACGCGGTAAAAGTTTGAATAGTGGTGAGGAGATGCGCAGAGACAGCAGACGTATTTCGAGTTTGAGCTAGATGCCTACAGGAGGCAGCCGGGTCGTGACAGCATCAAAGTAAGAATTGGCGCTATGTACATAATAAGCTATACAGGGTGAATCACCTAACATTACCGCTGGATATATTTCGTAAACCTCATCAAATACTGACGAATCGATTCCACATACCGAACGTGTGAAGAGGGGCTAGTGTAATTGGTTAATACAAGCCATAAAATAATGCACGGAAGTATGTTTTTTAACACAAACCTACGTATTTTTAAATGGAACCCCGTTAGTTTTGTTAGCACATCTGAACATATAAACAAATACTTAATCAGCGCCGTTTGTTACATTGTAAAATGTTAATTACATCCGGAGATATTGTAACCTAAAGTTGACGCTTGAGTACCACTCCTCCGCTGTTCGATCGTGTGTATCGGAGAGCACCGAAAAGCGTAGGGATCCAAAGGGAACGGTGATGGACCTTAGTTACAGAAGAGACTGGAGCAGCACATTACGTCCACATGCTAACACCTTTTTATTGGTCTTGTTCACTGACACACATGTACATTACCATTAGGGGTGAGGTACACGTGCGACGGGCGTTTCATAGGACGTGGAGGACGCATAAATTGGCCAGCCCGTTCTTCTGATCTTACACCTCTGGACTTCTTTCTGCGGGGTACGTTAAAAGAGAATGTGTACCGTGATGTGCCCACAACCCCAGAGGATATGAAACAACGTATTGTGGCAGCCTGCGGCGACATTACACCAGATGTACTGCGGCGTGTACGACATTCATTACGCCAGAGATTGCAATTGTGTGCAGCAAATGATGGCCACCACATTGAACATCTATTGACCTGACATGTCGTGACGCACTCTATTCCAATCCGTAATTGAAAACGGAAACCATGTGTGTACGTGTACCTCATCCATCATGGTAATGTATATGTGCGTCATTGAGAAAGACCAATAAAAAGGTGTTAGCATGTGGACGTAATGTGCTGTTCCAGTCTCTTCTGTACCTAAGGTCCATCACCGTTCCCTTTGGATCCTTACGTAAGTCGGTGCTCTCTGATACACACGATCGAACAGCGGAGGAGTGGTACTCAAGCGTCAAATTTAGGTTACAATATTTCCGGATGTAATTAACATTTTACAATGCGACAAACGGCACTGATTACGTATTTGTTTATACACTCCTGGAAATTGAAATAAGAACACCGTGAATTCGTTGTCCCTGGAAGGGAAAACTTTATTGACACATTCCTGGGGTAAGATATATTACATGATCACACTGACAGAACCACAGGCACATAGACACAGGCAACAGAGCATGCACAATGTCGGCACTAGTACAGTGTATATCCACCTTTCGCAGCACTGCAGGCTGCTATTCTCCCATGAAGACGATCGTAGAGATGCTGGATGTAGTCCTGTGGAACGGCTTGCCATGCCATTTCCACCTGGCGCCTCAGTTGGACCAGCGTTCGTGCTGGACATGCAGACCGCGTGAGACGACTCTTCATCCAGTCCCAAACATGCTCAATGGGGGACAGATCCGGAGATCTTGCTGGCCAGGGTAGTTGACTTACACCTTCTACAGCACGTTGGGTGGCACGGGATACATGCGGACGTGCATTGTCCTGTTGGAACAGCAAGTTCCCTTGCCGGTCTAGGAATGGTAGAACGATGGGTTCGATGACGGTTTGGATGTACCGTGCACTATTCAGTGTCCCCTCGACGATCACCAGAGGTGTACGGCCAGTGTAGGAGATCGCTCCCCACACTATGATGCCGGCTGTTGGCCCTGTGTGCCTCGGTCGTATGCAGTCCTGATTGTGGCGCTCACCTGCACGGCGCCAAACACGCTGAAGACGACACGTCTCCATTCGTACCTCCATTCACGCCTGTCGCGACACCACTGGAGGCGGGCTGCACGATGTTGGGGCGTGAGCGGAAGACGGCCTAACGGTGTGCGGGACCGTAGCCCAGCTTCATGGAGACGGTTGCGAATGGTCCTCGCCGATGCCCCAGGAGCAACAGTGTCCCTAATTTGCTGGGAAGTGGCGGTGCGGTCCCCTACGGCACTGCGTAGGATCCTACGGTCTTGGCGTACATCCGTGCGTCGCTGCGGTCCGGTCCCAGGTCGACGGGCACGTGCACCTCCCGCCGACCACTGCCGACAACGTCGATGTACTGTGGAAACCTCACTCCCCACGTGTTGAGCAATTCGGCGGTACGTCCACGCGGCCTCCCGCATGCCCACTATACGCCCTCGCTCAAAGTCCGTCAACTGCACATACGGTTCACGTCCACGCTATCGCGGCATGCTACCAGTGTTAAAGACTGCGATGGAGCTCCGTATGCCACGGCAAACTGGCTGACACTGACGGCGGCGGTGCACAAATGCTGCGCAACTAGCGCCATTCGACGGCCAACACCGCGGTTCCTGGTGTGTCCGCTGTGCCGTGCGTGTGATCATTGCTTGCACAGCCCTCTCGCAGTGTCCGGAGCAAGTATGGTGGGTCTGACAAACCGGTGTCAATGTGTTCTTTTTTCCATTTCCAGTAGTGTATGTTCAGATGTGCTAACAAAAATAACGGGGTTCCATTTAAAAAAACGTAGGTTTGTGTTAAGAAACATACTTCCGTGCATCTTTTAATGGTTTGTATTAACCAATTACACTAGCCCCTCTCCTCACGTTCGGTCTGTGGAATCGATTCGTCAGTATTTCAGGTGGTTTACGAAATATATCCAGCGGTAACGTTAGGTGACTCACACTGTATATTGAGCGAAACTCGGCACATAGCTGGGGAAACTAGAAAGAATAATTAATTAAATAGGTTTTCTTTGGTTAAATAATGTCTAAAAGCCAGATAGAAATCCCATTGTTGATGCAATAAGCGTTTTGTGAAACCTTCTCGTAAATCCATGCTATAGAAGTTTTTTTTTTTTTAGTTTTTCACATGTGCCTTAAAAGTTTGAACAATAAATATTTTTTAGATAAAATTAGAGTTTGATCTCACACCTTCTGTCGTTCTCCGCATCCAGTGCTTGCTTTGAACTAAAAGGCACATTAAAGTAAAGTTCCCATGAGTAAAGCTAATAATTTCATTTATCAGAGTAAAATAATCTATATGCCACTGCATAGTTGGCAAATTATTCAGATCAAGACAGAATTTTTATTAAGTAACAAACAAGGCCAAAATGAGTAAAGTTATCTAGAATGACAATTTTGTGCCATTGCACTGTTGAATATATGTTTTATTATCGGCTAAACGGGAAGGAGTGCAATAGCTAAGTCCACAGACGCAGTCAGATGCAGGTTGGTGACTTTCATATATTTTTACCACTAAACTTTCATGCAGTCAGATGTGTATTTTGAGTATTAATTTTCCAACAATATTTTCATGCAGTCAGATAACGTTCAGTTCAGTTAAATACGCAGTCAGATGTAATTTTTATTACAGACTAAAGCAGTCACATGCAGTTCTGTCTAGTTTAAATAGAGAATTTTTATTAACAACACTTTCAGTCGTCGCGCGGCTACGTTTCGACAAGTTTCTTACTTGTCACTTTCAGGAGAAGCGGGACTTGGAAATTTGTAGTAAGTTACAATGGGACCAAACTGCTGGGGTCATCGGTCCTTAGGTTTACACACTATTTAATCCAACTGAAACTCACGCTGAGGACAACATACACAACTATGCCCGAAGGAGGACTTGTAATATTATTGGATTTCAGCTACTTTGCATGTGAGATATTTGTCATTAAAGAAAAGGACAGCCAACGAGCTGTAGTTCGTAAGCACCACAGCGCGAGAGTAAAGAGATGAAATATTTTTTTAATGTGCGCTTATACCAAAACGCGCGTCCAGCGTTTAAATACTCTAAATAAACATCATGACCCGATGGGCGCAGATATTTAAAATCATTGCCGCAGCTCTTGACAGCAAGAAGCTGCGAAACAGAAGAAAGAACAATATATCTTTTGTTACGAAATATTCTAGAGACTTCATTAACCCTTGTACTTTTGGTCGCCGACATGTTAAGACGTTGTAATGTCTCTTGCACCGGTCACTCCGCCATATTTTCAGAAATTTTATAAATTATATAACTCAGTACATATCTCGAAATATCTCTTCTTATCTTACCGATTCCTAAACTTTAATATACCATGATTATCAATGCAAAGTAGTTTCAAGCCCTACTATTCCTTGGAGCGTCCATTTACTCCATGCAATAGCTTCTCTGCTATCTATGTTTTCTCTTATAAAAAGATTGAGGGAGATCTTGCCGATTAGCCGTGAAAGAAGGAGGATGTATATGTATGTATTGGCTCTGAGCACAATGGGACTTAACATCTACGGTCATCAGTCTCCTAGAACTTAGAAGTACTTAAACCTAACTAACCTAAGGACATCACACAACACCCAGTCATCACGAGGCAGAGAAGATCCCTGACCCCGCCGGGAATCGAACCCGGGAACCCGGTCGTGGGAAGCGAAAACGCTACCGCACGACCACGAGTTGCGGACATTTATGTATTGTTGAGCTAGTCGCCATCTTGATGAGATTCTGTATGAGAAGGAATTTAATACATGAACCAAACTAAAGTAAGTGTGTTCGCGTATTATTGAACTGATTATAATTGACAGTGTCTGCTTACTACGCTGTGTTGCACAGGATCAGTGAGGAACGTCTGATTTATACTGGACGAACCTGCCGTTTTGTATGCTCAAGATATCCAGTTTATTACTTCAAATAAAGAGGCTAACACGGTCTTACCAGCAGATCTCTGGTCTTCCTCATGTGATCACCGAAAGTTAATAATTATTACAAATGTTTTCAGGAGATCGACTGACAATTTCGTCGCACCGAGACTTCGAAATTGCTTCACTGCCTTATGGAATTTATGTTAAGCTCAATTTAAGCAGGATAGAACAGTATTGAACTGTGTGCATGTGATAAGCCTGCTTTGTAAATGAAAATTCCCTGATCAGTGAAGCTAAATCAGGCCGGTGTGAGAGAGGTTTTTAAATTTTAGATCCAACAAAAAAAAAAAATTAAAATGTACTACATAGCATTACTAAAAGTTATATTTTTATTTTGTGTAAAAACTATGTGAAACGACGAACAAACATCTCGGGAACTCGGGTGTGGATACAATGTACTTACGCACGCCCAAGTACATTTAATTTTAAGAAGGAACGGACTGACAAAGCAGCGGTTATTGGACTGCGCCATTTACAAAACAAATATCAGATTTAAGTCATGCATTTATTGGCTATTTGTCAATGTGTAGAAGTTTAAAGCCAATGTGTTCAAAATATATTAATATTTTACGATGCAGTAATTTTCTTCTTATTCTTCTCTTTCACTAACCAAAAACAATCTTAAAATTGTATATGAGCTATGTTACAGATTCGCTCTTTATCGCGGTGCCTCGATTGTATTTGGAAGATTACTAATGTGTTCAACTTCCGATCTGTTAGTCATTCTCTTACGAAATTCCACTAATTCGCTTTCATTTCCATTTTTATATTCAAATAGGTCCGTTAGGTATTTTAATCGAAGATTCAGATTGCGTGAAAGCAATCCGGGTCAAAAGGTCAATTAATCGCGTAATCAATCCGTACGTCTCCTGAACATAATCGAGAACCGAAGAATCAGTGATCAATTAATAATCTCTCTCTCTTTTCAAGTGGTTCTAAAAAACGGCCACTCAGGATAGCCGTAGGTACGCAATCTAGCATTAGGTTGCATTTTGTCAGTAAATATTACCAACCAACAGTTATAGCATCACTATTATTAATAAGCAAGTTCCTAACGCCAGAGACTCGAACCTCCGATGGGGGGAGCCGCGCGAACCGTGCAAGGCGCCCGCTCAGGAAAAGTTACTTCGCCTGAAGATGGCAACTGCTAAACTTGTTGAAACGTAGCCGCAAAACGACGCCTCGACTCGGCTCCACTTCACCTGAAGATGGCCAGTAGGAAACTTGTCGGAACGTAACTCCTCGACTCGGCTGCACTTCACCTGAAGATGGCAACTACGAAACTTGTTGAAACGTACCCACAGAACGACGCCCTAGACTCGGCTGATAACCCGAGAAGACTTCGTCGTCGAGATTCGCAGAGAAAATCTAAATTCGAAAGTTTCAATAAGTTTGCTGACAAACAAAAATACGTCTACTTTGGCGGTAAAAATAAAACGTACAAAATGCTGTGGTTACCAACCATTCTTAGACCACTACCCCCGAGTGCATTCAGATGTTAGCCATTACCCCTCTGCCGGCCGGAGTGGCCGAGCGGTTCTTGGCGCTACAGTCTGGAGCCGCGCGACCGCTACGATCGCAGGTTCGAATCCTGCCTCGGGCATGGATGTGTGTGCTGTCCTTAGGTTAGTTAGGTTCAAGTAGTTCTAAGTTCTAGGGGACTGATGACCTCAGAAGTTAAGTCCCATAGTGCTCACAGACATTTGAACCGTTACCCCTCTCCCCCCCTGCCACCTGTTGCCTCCCTCCCCCACACTGTCACCAAACTTAGCAGCTAACTGAACAGTAGAATGAAAGACTTTCCTTGGAACACCCTCATTTTCAAAACGATGAGAGACGAATGATATTTGGTTGTGTTGTGTGTTTGAATGAATGACAAAGGAATTTGTGCTGCTCAAAAAAATGGCTCTGAGCACTATGGGACTTAACTTCTGAGGACATCAGTCCCCTAGAACTTAGAACTGCTCGAACCTAACTAACCTAAGGACATCACACACATGCATGCCCAAGGCAGGATTCGAACCAGCGACCAGACTGTAGCGCCTAGAAGCGCTCGGCCACCCCGGCCGGCTATTTGTGCTGCATCACGAGTGCTATCCACAGCTCCTTCTCACATAAAACAGTTGACTGTCCACAGTGAGGGTAGACACTAATTGCAAAACTTACGTCCCTGCAGTACTCCTCTCCATTGCGGCACTTGTTTGACCTGCACACTGCAACTCCATTTAAACTAAAATGTATGCACTATACTTACTGTTCGTAAGTCACTTGATTGCTGCACTCCTTACTTCTGAACTGGCAGAAATTGTACGAGTTCAGGCTGTTAATGCCTTATGTCTGAACACAGCCACTAATAATAATAATAATAATAATAATAATGTGTACAGCGGTATTGTAACCCATATGTAGTTGCTGCAGCGTCGTGCTGTCAATTAATTCATTTATCTGTTTCGCAAGCGAGTAATGAAGCAATTTACAGAGAGAGGTGTCGCAGTGGTTGGCACATTAGACTCGCATTCTGGAGGACGACGGTTGAAAGTCGCGTCCGTCCATCATGATTTAGTTTTTTCTATATTTCCCTAAATCACTTGAGGCAAAAGCCGGGATGGTTGCTTTGAAAGGGCATGACCGACTTCGTTTCCTTTTCTTCCCTAATCCGATGGGAACGATGTCCTCGCTGTTTGGTCCCTTTCCCCAAATCAACCAACCAAGCAATAAAGTAATTTCTGTACTACAGCAGGTACCATCTACAACTTGGGGAAGACATTTTCTTGAGATATTTAGCATTTGCTACGTGTATCTCTCACTCTGATCATCAGCGGTGTACGGGACAAACCAGAGCATATGTGAGTATTGGGCAGACTGCGTGAGGAACCTGTAACCTCAACCAAATTAATGCTACTATTTGAGTAAACGTAATTATTGGTAACTTTTACAGTCTTATAAAATTGTAATAATAGTAATTATCTTTTGAAAATAAATAAGTTTCGTGACTGAAACAGAACGAATCGTTTAATTTTTACTCCTCAGAAAATTTCGTTTTTTGCTGGCCGGTGTGGCCGAGCGGTTCTAGGCGCTTCAGTCTGGAACCGCGCGACCGCTACGGTCGCAGGCAGGTTCGAATCCTGCCTCGGGCATGGATGTGTGTGATGTACTTAGGTTGGTTAGGTTTAAATAGTTCTAAGTTCTAGGGGACTGACGACCTCAGATGTTAAGTCCCATAGTGCTCAGAGCCATTTGAACCATTTTTGAAAATTTCGTTTTACCTTCAGGAGGTAGTTATGCCCAGGTTGGGTACCATTGCACTAGTTACTGGTATAAAGGCTTAGCAGAACTGATCTCTGAAAGTCATCTGACTGTTTCTAGTATGTAGTAGCACCACCAGGAGCTTCGTAACAAAACAGACTTGCATGGAAATAGCTCAATTCGATTCAACACAGGCACACAGAGAAGTCTATCCGTAACCGTCCTTTAGTGAATGACATTACATATACACTCACAAAGACAGCTTTTAAAGCTCAAGGTAATGAGTTACAAAATCTCTGAAGATCGCCAATAATAAAATCCCGAGTACACTCGTGCACTAACTTTGACACAACTACGATGCAATGCCTGTGTTATTTCGAATTACGGTGTAAAATTCCTTCGGACATGCAAACATGTCCAACGGAACTGACACTGCGGTGACAAGAGCCTTTATGACGTACATGAAATGCATTCGCAGCTGCGTGTATGGACTACCGTCAGCTGTATAATGAAACGACACCAATGAAAATTTGTGCGGTATGGGAGCTCGAAACCGGATTTCACTCTTATCGCGGGCAGTCGCCTTACCATTTGGCCATCCGTGCAGGCTTCAAGACCAGACCAAGACTTCCATATCTCGTCAACCATGTGTCCACAATTTGTACCCCTCCATCCATTAAGTGTATTCCCGTACAGGAGAGACATTTTACTTGAAAGTCGCTCGCCGATGTCGGCGGATCAATACGCTACTGCAGCGCCTGTGTTGTCAAGAAGTCCGAGGGAATGTTCCTTCAGACATGCATCAGGCTCTAGTGCACGTTCGTTCAGATACGCATGTATGTCCGAAGGAATATTGCATCATACTACTGAATAACAGGCACTGCATATGGCATGGGAATATACGTAATGGAAGTACGAGTGTAGGTTGTGGACACTTGGTTGACGGCATATGGAAGTTCAGGTGTTGCTGAGAAGTGCGCTCGGATAGCCAAACTGTAAGGCGAATAAGGTGGAAATCCGAGTTCGAGTCCCAGCACGGCACAAATTTTCACTGTCATCATTTCGTTAGTATAACTCATGGTTGTCCATATTCGCAACTGCGAATGCATCTCGTGTGTTTGACGAAAATATCCCGAAACTTGAAGTGAGTTTTTAGTTCCTGTGTAGCTCCGAAGCCTAACCATGTATTTCACAATTGTTACTGCGAATATAAATCTTGGAGGAGCTAGCTGGAACGCAGTGGATGTATTTATCTCGTACCGCTGGCGAGCGCTTTTCGGTCGCTTGACGAAATGTCAGTTTCAATTTCTAATGAAATAACATCACATTTTTCTTCAATTACTCCAGGCGTATTTTATGACGAAATAAATCTTGGGTAAACAGCCTGGTAGGAGTGTGCATAGGACACAATATTTTAGCAATCGACCACGTTGCCATCATCAGGTGCGCTGATGTACTGACCGGCGGTGGGCCGGCACCATGTATATATAGGACAATCCCACTCCCGCTCCTCCCTCAGGCGCTTCCTATGAGTCGGTGTGGTCCGCGCCCCTCGCGCGGTCCAGGTGCAGCGTCCGTTCTCCCGCCGTCTGGGCGCTGTGTCCTAGGTCTTCTCGTTCAGGAGGGTCTGCCGGCACCGCTCTCGTTATTCTTCCCTCCTCCCCCGAAGTGAGTACACCCTGAGAAATATCCCTTTTCTTCTTAATCTGGGTGATCGCGGGCTCCCGCGCCTTGCAAAGGATGTAACCGCTCTCACGATTTAGTTGTGGCTTCCTTACTCTAATCTCTATGGCTTCTTTGATGACACAGTCCCAGTATCTGTAAGTCTGTGTCAGGATTTTTGGTTTGGTCATAATCCATGCTGTGGAGTTCCGACAGGCATTGCCGACTTACTGGACTGTTGCAGTCTAGAGTGCCGTTGATGTTCTCGGTATCGGTCCTCAATGGTACGAATGGCCTGACCTATGAATACACTCCCACATTGTTAAGGTATCTAATGTTGTCGAATATCCAAAGTCGTACACAGTATAGACGAAATATAGTGGCAGCCACCTCAACCAAAACGCTACAACCAGGCTAAAAATGTAGTACCAGACGCTCTCAAGCAGCCAAACACGTAATTATTATTATTTTCGAATTTATTTCCTTAAGGCACTCGGAATTTTAAGTTCCAGTCAAAATAATAAAAACGAGATATCTCGAGGTTTTAAGTTAAAGGGGTAAATGCAGCTCAAATCCACAGAGGAAGCAACGATGAAAGCCGAGAACAGTGACGTCGGCCCCTACGACGAGAGTGTTACGAGACGGTGAGGTCAGTACCACCCGCACGGGACCAGGAGAGGCTCTCGAAGGTGGCAAGAACTGAACTGGAATGTGTTGTCCGTGTGATTGTCTTTGCAGCTGCCAGTGGCGGAATGTTCGTGCTACTGTTCGCTTGTCACGTGTTGTGCGGACGCGAATAGGTCCCTCGGAAGTGGCGGCCTCTGCCAGCGCTCCAGGAACCGTGTCGCTGAGGTGTGCAGGGGCAGCCTAGGCTGCCCGCGTATCCAAGGTGCCCGAGGGGTTGCCGCTCCCTTTCTCGTAGGTCTCCGATATGACAGTCCCAAAAAGGGCTACGCGGGCAGTAATGACGGGAGCAACCAAATCAACACAATCAGTTCAGACAATTATAGGACACAAATCGATTGTTCTTGGGCAACAATCGCGTCATCCGATTGCAGTTTTGCGTATGATTCCATCAGTTCCCGCATTCTTTTCAGTGAAACCTCTATATGGGAGCAGGAGAATGAGTACAGTCGACGCAGCGCTTTCATTTCTGAGCGGAGACATGCCATGGTTTTGGCATGGTTAAATCATTATTTTTTCTGCACACTGTTATCACCTGCCACCATTATTACTGCCGTTGCAGTACATTCTTTTTTATGGAGTGCCAATAAGTAGCTTTTAGTACAGTGTGTACTGTTCTCGGGTCTCCAGCCACGTGCAGTCGTTTTCAAACCACGATATTTCGACAGCTTTCCTTGCCGTCATCTTGAGGTGATACCTGCAGACTGAGCATCTCCGCTCAATCTCCTCCCCTTTATACTCTGATCGCTCCCCACCCCTTTCCCTCGCGTCCAGCCGCACGCGGCGCTGCGTGGAGGGGTGGTGGGGAGGGGCGGGCTACTGGCTGCTGGATGCGAACTGTGGACCGTCAGATGTCCTGTGGCCTTCGCCGGGCGCGGAAGTCGCTTTGGGTCGGCGCTGTGCTTTTAGTTGGCTGAGAGCTGGGTCCCAGGCTTTGCTGAGGTTCAACCCGGCGTCTCTGTTGATCAGTCCATCAGCTACACGTATTTCAATCGCCTCCTTCAGAACACAGTCCCAAAAAGACGAGGCCTGCCGTAAAACTTCCGTTTTCGCGTACTCCATAGTACGTACTCCACAGTATCTCCAGTATCCATGTAAAGTTCCGCAACCGTAGATTTTGTAGGCTGCTTCAGTTCAGTGTGCCTTCTGTGTTCCTGGCATCTTTCTTCGATTGTCCGTACAGTTTGCCCGATGTATGCCTTGCCGCTTTTACACGGAATACGGTAAACACCCGGTCTGCGGATCCCCAGGTCATCTTTTACTGTACCTAGCAGGGCACACGTATTCGGAGGTGGGCGGAAGACACACTTGATGTTACACTGAGCCCGAATTCTGCCGATTTTGTTGGATACTTTTCCGGCGAAGACAGGTACGCCATTTTCTTGTCATCCTCATCGTTCTCTCTCTGCTGGGCTTGTGCATTCTGCCTGAAAGCACGTCGGCGTGCCAAAGGACATCTGATGGTCCACAGTTCGCATCCAGAAGCCAGCAGCCCGCCCCTATCCACCACCCCTCCACGCAGCGCCGCGTGCTGCAGGACGCGGGGGAAGGAGGTGGGGAGCGATCAGAATATAAAGGAGAGGAGATTCAGCGGAGATGCTCAGTCTGCAGGTATCACCTCAAGATGACGGCAAGGAACGCTGTCGAAATATCGTGGTTTTAGAACGACTGCACCCGTCTGGAGACGCGAGGACAGTACAAACAGTTAATTCGCCGGGAAAGCCTAAGATAACACAGATTTTAGTACAGTTTTTCGTTCATTTTTTTGTAAACATTGCGGCTGATTCGCAATGCCGAAAAGCTCAAGTGGCGTCGGAATGGAAAAAATCAAGGTAAATACAGTCATACCTCAGCATCTGCAAGGATGTTTATACTATGAAGCCAGTCAAGGTGTCTCCCGAGCGCTCGTCAGTATTCACGGATGTGACAGGAACAATCATTTGAAGGCAGAAAGTCTAGTAAACAGGTGATCTAAAAGGCATACTTTAAGAGCTATGTGCACTTCTTCATCTTAGGTACTGTGAAACAAATCTATTCTACTTTAAGCTCTTTGCTTTCTGCAGTTTGAGAGGTGGCAGTATGGATCAAACCAGAAGAAAAATGTCCGTTAAACATCTGCTCAAGTGTGCATACCTTAAGAGATATGAGCGCTTGTTCATTTTCGCTACTCTGAAACGCATCTCTTCTACTGAACAAATGCTCCTAGCTCTTAAAGTACGCATGCTGGAGCAGGTGTTTAATACCAATGTCTTTGTTGTGGTCTGTACAGTCTCCAAACAAAAGATGGGAAGCAACAATATATATATATATATATATATATATATATATATATATATATATATGTGTGTGTGTGTGTGTGTGTGTGTAAAGATGAAAAAGTGCTCGTAGCTCTTAAGGTATGCATTTTAGAGCCCATGTTTATTAAACTTCTGGACTTTGAGTGATCCTTCCTCTCCCTTAACTGAATACTGAACATTCCTCGTTGAACACATTGTTTTAATTAAAGAAATTGAAAGAATCTATACCAATGATCACAAATACTTCTTGGATAAAAACCTTAGGCATGTAACAGTTTATGCTTAAATCATAACTAATTGCCACCAAACGATTAAAGAATTTGTGTGTTGTATTCTTTCTGGTCACGTCTCCTCATCATTTACCGCAACAGAAATATTGGTGATGGGTGCAAACCAGGGGCAAAAGAGAGACTGAGCTTTAATAAATTTAAATAAAAATGTAATTGTTCATTTACTTAAACAGATACTCATAACGTAGCATCAGTTTCTCACCTCTCCTTGAATAAGTTACGTTATTTGCCGCTAAGAAAAGTTTGCAGTCCTGGGCATGGCTCACGTATAAGCGGAAAGGTTGATAAAGTTTTTAAATGAAATCACTCAAACCCGGAGAACGAGGGGAAACATTCAAGTAATCGGCGCAACCGCCAGAGGCTTTTGACTATCGGTTGCTTACGTTAACGGGAACCACTTACACGCGGAAGCTGATTGAACACATTCATATAGCGCGCATAGCCGCAGACACTACGATGGTTAGGTTGTTTCATTCGACTGGAAAAAACTGACTGAAAGAAAAAACAATCTAATGGCCAATCGGTTGTTAAGACAGACCGTTGCGCCATCAATAATGCACGGTCCAGTATTCTTGTTGATTCGCATGATGATGTTGTGGTTTTCAGTCCAAAGACAGGTCTGATGCAGCTCTCCACGGTATTCTATCCGGTGGAAGTCTGTTCACCTCCGAATAACTACTGAAACCTACATCAATTTGCACCATTTAACAGTATTCTTCCGTTGGTCTCCCTCTTCAATTTTTACCACCCACATTTCCCTCGTTCCCTATATGAAGCCTTGAGGTGCCTCCTCTCAACCGATCCCCCTTTTTATTCAAGTTGTGTCATAATTTTTTTTCCAATTCAATTACATATCTGCTCGTTAGTTACGCGATCTACCCTACTAATCATCAGGATTCTTTTGTAGCACCAAAATATTACATTCTCTTCTGGTCTCAGCACTCTATAACCCACGCTTCACTGTGGTACGAGGCTACACTACACAAAAATACCCTCAAAAAAGACTTCCCAGCACTTAAACCTATATTAGTTTTTAATAAACTCCTTTTTTTCAGAAATGTTTCTATTTCATAGTGGGCTAGCCACTGCAGATTTTGCCATTGTACCTTCTAGCCGATGTTTGATTTATGTACGGCTTCGCAGCTACGTGCTCATCTCAGCCAAAATTACGTAAGCCTAATGTAATCCTAATTCTTCCTCTAGTAAAGGTGACTTAAATTTAAACGCAGCACCGAAGAATTTCACCTTTTCTTGCTCCTACTCACTTCCTACATTCGGCCTACCCTTCAGTTTGCAGGAGCAGACCCACGCGCCGCCTTCCAGGAGGGATACGAAAGAAAAAGTCAAAAAATTGTTAATTTTTGATTTAATCACATGAAAAAAATTGTTATTTGTTATGCGACTGTATGTCTGTCTGTCTGTCTGTTAAGAAACCTTTCACTCAGGGACTGGTAAACGTATGAAGTCGAACTCTATGTCTCATGTCAAAGTCTACAGTCCCTTGCAGGTATAAAAATTTAAGCTTCTACGTCAATGGAATCAAACGGTGCGGTCATTTATGCTACAAATATTAATGTCCTGAGATTATCGGTATCGGTAACAGGAAAGATCATGGAAATTCTCGATTGCCGGGAGGGATGAACTATCTACGTCCATAATTACGTTCTTACGGAGTCCTCGGTCCGCGAGTCTCACTAGCTCTTATGCGGATTTTATTTACCACAGGACAACTTCTGGTTGTAACACTCGTCTTCCAGATTTTGTACAAAATGTGTTGTATTGGATGCTTATAGCGTAAGTATTTCGGAAGTTATCAAGCTGATGTGCTCCAGATAAACACGTATGTAGATTATCTGCAGATAATGCTGATAATGTGTCAGACTACAGACAAGGTAGGTACGTTTCACAAATAAGCAGATAGCTATGTTTTTGACAATACATTTGTGATGCTAATTATCTCTTATCCGGAATGTATTTTGACAGTCTACGAGGCTGTTGCTTTTCAGTATCTCGAGCTTTCGTACTGCAGTCCGAGAAACACACTATCGAAGGAACGTTTCTTTACGTTTCATTGCTATTAATGAAGTGCTGGTACTTCCAATGTCGTCTTTGCAAGGCTGCCCCCTGCCTATAATTCCTGCTTTAATTCAAATTCGTAATGCGGGAATATTTTAAGTTTAAGTGAGAAATGAAAGCCAAATTTAAATAATATCATGTCTGTGAATGATTCAGTGTATTTTAAAATCCACCATGCGCAATTATTGTATTCATATTTCACTTGAAAACGTGGAGACAATAAGTGAGCCTGTGCATCAGTGTTAAAGTTCTCCCATTCTCTCAGTACTGTCACACAACCTATCAGGACTAGGCTACCACAGTAAACAATTACTCACTCATACAGTGTACATTGCAAGGGTTTTTATTTATTTATAAAAAAGACCTACCGGTACTGTAGCCCAGATGTTTCCAACTTCGTAACACAGCACATCCTATAGAACTTTATTTATTTATTTATTTATTTATTTAACCTGGCAAGATTAGGGCCATCAGGCCCTCTCTTACATCTAACCAGGCATTCTACTTATTTTACAGTCATATGTTTTAGTAGGCATGTTAAACTACATCTAATACAAAAAGTGAGATAAACAATTAGAAAGGTACACCTTGAAGAATACATTATTGAAGAGAAAGATTTTAGATAGGAGTGCTGGCAGCAGGGAGTATGAGGGAGACTCATGGTGAAGAGAGGAGAAGAATAGAGAGACATGATCAAACATAATTAAGGAAAATATAAAGGAAAAGGAGACTGCGTGGCTAATAGAGATAGATGAAGAGGAAGGCATCTCAGGAGCAAGATAGGAGACGCTAGCTTTGCTATTTGACAGATGAGAGGATTGGCCTTGCACATTAATTTTGTGGAGAATTTTATGCGGATGATAGTAGGAAATGCTTCAACTTCTTCTTAAAAGCAACAGGAGATTGAATTTTCCTCAAGTTAAGGGGCAGTTTGTTCCAGAGGCGGACAGCGGCAACTGAGAAGGAGTTTGCAAAAGTTTTTGTTTTGTGAGTGGGCACAGTTAGGATACCAGATAAGAGTGACCTCGTGTTTCGATTATGATGGCATGACAGGTTTTTAATCTCTGAGGCTAGGTACTGGGGTGCTTGCGCGATGAGGAGTCGGTGAAGTAGACATAGAGTGTGGTAGTCACGCAGTTTGTCCGGCCGCAGCCACCCTAGCTCGGAGTATGAAGCACTAACATGATCATATCGGCGAATGTTGCAGGTGTAACGCACACAGGCATTCATGGTTAGCTCTAGCCGTCTTTTGTTTTCACTACTCATGCCTTGTTGAATCATATCACAATAGTGGAGGTTCGGTAGAACGAGTGCTTGCACGAGCTGGCGTTTCAAGTCCTGTGGGAATATGTTCCGAAACTTTTTGAGAGCATAGAGACAAGCAGACGTCTTTCGGCACACTGCGACTGTATTCTCCGCCCAGTTGAGATGCTCGTCCAAAGTTACACCCAAGTTCTTCACTGTTTTCTGATATGGTATTGGAGTACCTTCGAGCAGAATAGGAGGTAGCCGTTCGCGGAAATCTGAACTTATTAATTTCTGATGGGCTATTAAGATTACTTGCGTCTTTTTTGCATTTAATTTAAGCCCCAGGTTTTTCGCCCAAGTCACTACTGAAGACAGACCATCATTCATCAGAGCGATTGCAGTGTTTACGTCTTCAGGTCTGACGCTTAGGTAGAGCTGGAGGTCGTCGGCATAGAAATGATGTTTACAGGAGGACAAAACCGACGAAATATCGTTGACATATAAAGAAAACAAAAGTGGTCCTAAGACTGATCCTTGTGGCACTCCCGAAGAAACATGTTTCCAGGGAGATTTTTCATTTGCGCAGACAACACATTGCTGTCTGTCTTTTAAGTAGCTTTCAAACCATCTCATTGCACTATCAGAGAAATTAAGCTGTTGCATTTTTCTGAGTAATATGTCAAAGTTGACAGTGTCAAAAGCTTTGCTGAAGTCCAGTAGCGTCAATATTGTTGCCTTTCGATTGTCGATGGCATATTTCAGGTCATCAGTTACTTTAATTAGAGCAGTGTTTGTGCTGTGATGTTTACGGAAACCGGATTGAAATTTGTCATATAGACTGAATTCATGCAAGTGTTCAGTGATTTGGTCATAAACAATATATTCAAGTGCTTTGGAAACAGCAGGCAGTATGCTAATTGGTCGGTAATCACGAGGCTGTTGCGGGTTTTCGATCTTAGGGATGGGTCGAATTATGCTTCTTTTCCATGCAGTGGGGTATATTCCGTTCACGAGGGAAAAATTAAATATGTCAGTTAAGACAGGTACTAAGATATCAGCAACATTCTTAATCATGGTTATACCGATACTGTCGTTGCCTATTGCATCAGAAGAGATTCTCATTATTGCTTTTCTTGCCGTATTTGTTGTTACATGTTTTAGATGGAAGGTATCGTTGTTAGTTATCCTGTTTGGGGATTCTTGTGGACGGTAATTATCAGCCGTGCTGGTATTCAGAGGTGCAGAGAAGAATTCATTTAATTCGTTAGCTGACACATGAAAAGTAGTTTCCGATTTTGCCTTTCCGACCCCCAAGCTACGGAGATTCTTCCATAGAGTCGTGGGTGTCAGATCGCTGCATACAAGGGAGCGAGCGTGCCTGATTTTGGCATTGCGAATGCATTGTTTCACTCTGTTCCGTAGCTTTCTATATTCTTCGAAACGCTCGGGTTTCGGATCTGCCTTGAAACGCCTGTGGGCAGCATCCCTATTAGTCATCATTTGACGTAATTCAGCTGTCAGCCATGGAGCAGGAGATTTTCTTACACGGACTGTGCGCACAGGTGCATGTTTGTCATAGAGGGCAGTGAGTTTATCACCAAGTTCATTAATTTTGCCGTCGATTGTAGGTTCTCTGATTATTTGATGCCATGAGATTTCTAAGCAATCGGCTGTTAGAGCGTCAAGGTCAATACGTTTCATGTTCCTACAAGTTATGTAACGCGATTTGATCCATGGGGGCTGCACAGAGTAGGCCAGGAATATTACATCATGTGCTGAGAGGCCAGGGGCCGATGATTGACCAACATCTCTTACTCTGTCAATCTGTTTCGTTGCGATCACGTCTATAAGAGTATGACTGTGCGCCGTATGGTGTGTAGGTTGTAATGGAAGAATGTTCATGCTATTGCAACTAAACAATCTTCTTAGGTTTATTGCGGAGGGAGTGTCTCTTAGTAGGTCTATGTTCAAGTCACCCATTACGATGACATGTTCGTATTAACACTGAAGTGAATGTAATTCCGACTGGAAGGAACTCATTGAGCTTATTTTTGGCGGCTTGTACACGACGCCAGTCAAGAATTTCCGACTTTGTATATTTATTTCAATGAACATGAATTCAGCCTCTTTTTCTTCAGCAGGATTTGACGTACATAAGACTTTCGCTTTGAGATCTGTTCGTATATATGCGCCGACCCCGCCACCTCGCTTTTTTGACCTGTCTGCCCTAAGAAATTGATTCCCCCTACTTATACCTCCCGAGGAGATCAAGAGTGTAAAATTAGAGAGACTCGAACGCGCACGGAGGCTTTTCGGCAGTCGTTCTTCCCGCGAACCTTACGCGACTGGAACAGGAAAGGGAGGTGACACTGGCACGTAAAGTGCCCTCCGCCACACACAGTTGGGTGGCTTGGCGAGTATAAATGTATTTTCACAGAAATGTGACAGGCTCGATGAATATTTGACTAATAAAATTCAGTACATTATACCGGATGGCGAATGCCCCACAGAATCGGCAATAGCATCGGCTGTGCCACATGGAAGCGCAATACAGCTACATGGATACTCCACAAGCCCTACATTGATACTGCACAAGCCGTCGTACGGTACATAGCGGAGGGACCTCGTCCCTCCACTTGGCATTTCGTTTCCTGTTCCCGTCGCAGGGACGATACAAGAACGACTGTCTAAATGCCTTCCTAAGACCCCTAATTTCCCTCATATTATTTACATGGTGCTTACGCGAAACGAGCACCGTCTTCTCTCCAGGGATTCTCATTTGAATTCACGAAGCATCTACGTACTATGTACTATCTGATCGAACCTATCGGTAAGAAATCTGGAAGCAGCAGGCCTTTGAACTGCTTCGATATCATGCTTTAATCCTTCCTGCTGGGAATCGCAAAAACTCGAACAGTATTCCAGAATGTATCGGACTAGCGTTCTACACGCGGTCTCCTGTGTAGAAGAGCTACAATT
This sequence comes from Schistocerca gregaria, assembly GCF_023897955.1. NCBI lineage: Eukaryota > Metazoa > Arthropoda > Insecta > Orthoptera > Acrididae > Schistocerca > Schistocerca gregaria. The sequence continues at coordinate 174,011,106 of NC_064922.1, read as the reverse complement.
TTACGAAATTCTCGCAATAAACGAAAGTCGACCATTCGCCTTTTCTGCTACCAACTTGACGTGTTCATACCATTTGATAACCCTTTGCATCGTTACGTCTAGATATTTAATCGATGACGCTGTGTTAGACAGCACCCCACTAATGCGGTATTCGATCGTTTTTCTACTCATACGCATTAACTAACATTTTTCTACATTTAGAACAAACTGCCATTAATCACATAAAATCGAAATTCTATGTAAATGATCCTGTATCCCCCTACATTACTCAAAGATATCATCACCCTGTCCACCACAACATCGTTAGCAAACAGCCGTAAAATGCTGCCCACCCTGTCTGTCAGATGATTTATGTACACAGAGAAGAAGAATGGTCCTACAGACTTGCCTGGAGCACTCCTGACGGTACCCTTGCGTCTGATGAACACTCACCGTCGAGGACAAAGTACTGGGTTCAGTCACTTGAAAAATCTTCGAGCCACCCACATATCCGGGGCCCGTCCCATATGTTCGTACGTTCGCACTCGTACACTGGGACACCAAATATTCAAAAATGTTCAAATGTTTGTGAAACCTTATGGGACTTAACTGCTAAGGTCATCAGTCCCTAAGCTTACACACTACTTAACCTAAATTATCCTAAGGACAAACACACACTACCATGCCCAAGGGAGGACTCGAACCTCCGCCGCGACCAGCCGCCCAGTCCATGACTGCAGCGCCTCAGACCGCTCGGCTAATCCTGCGCGGCCATTGGGACACCATGTGAAACTTTTTCAGAAATGTAGGAATGTGTAATGTGCCTATTGACCTCCATCCATGGTCTGTAGGACATCATGTGCGAGAAGGGCAAGATGAATTTCGCACGAGCGATCATTTCAAAAATCGTAGTGATTTGTGGACGTAAGTTTTTCTGTCTCGAGGAAATTTAACATTTTCGAACTGAGAATTTGTTGAAGAATTCTGCATCAAACCGAAGTTAAGGATATTGATCTGTATCACGCGGCTCAGTTTTTTCATCTTCCTTGTATACAAGAGTCACCTAGGCTTTGTTTTTCAGTCACTTAGAGACTTTTAGCTGGGCGAGAGATTCGCGATAAATGCAAGCTAAGTAAGGGGACCACTGTAGCAGAGTACTGTCTGTAAAAGCGAACTGGTATTCCATCCGGACCTGGCGACATATTTGTTTCACCTCTTTCAGCTGTTCATCTGCGCCATGGGTGCCTGTTTACATGACTTCCCAACGGCAACCTGTGCAATAGTCAAACGACGGTGTATTTGTACGATGCCCCTGCTTGAACGATTTCTTAAACTTGAAATTTCACCTTTCCTATTACCTATTACTGTCTTCTATTGCCGCAACAGGCTGATCGGCGAGTGATCGGATAGAAGCCTTCGACTCACTTTACGCATGGCCAGGATTTTCTCAGCTTCTCCACCGGATCTTATGCTATTACGTGCTTCGTGCATTGATCTTCTTACGGACGGATAAATTTCTACTATATTTTGCCTGCAGAACCTCTGCGCGCTCTTTTTTTGGACCGGGTGTGCAGCAATCACTGCTTCGTCAGTATTTTTCGAATTTGATTATTAAACCACAGAGGTTCCTTTCCATCTTTAATTCGTTTACTTAGCACACGAGTCTCCAAAGCGCGATTTACAGTTTGAAATTTGTTCATAATTTGTGCGTGTTCATTATATTGGAACAAAGCAGTGTCCATTCATTGTCTAAATGGGAAGCTGACAATTCCATATCCGCTCTCTTAACAAAACTACTCTCCTAGCCTTCTTGATGGATCTATTAATTTCAATAACCGTGATCACTGTGATGACTTAATGATGTCTAATCCCGGTCTCTGTACCCCATGTTTTACCGGTAGAAAATACAGTCGTCGGTATAATGGTGGGTTCTTACTTTGCTGTGGGAGAGGACCGAGTGGATACTACATTGAAGAGCCAAACAAACCGGCACACAAGCCTAATATAGTGTAGGACCCTCGCGAGCACACAGAAGTGCCGCAACACGACGTGCCATGTCTGAAGTAGTCCCGGGGGCAACTGAAACATCAATCCTGCAGGACTGACCATAAATCCGTAGGAGTGCGACGGGGTGGATATCTCTTCTGAACAGCTCGTTGCAAGGCACCCCAAATGTGCTCAATAATGTGCATGTATTTGGAGTTTGGCGGCAATCGTATGAACTCTGAAGAGTGTTCCTAGAGCAACTTTGTAGCAATTATGGACGTGTGGTGTGTCGCATTGTCCTGCTGGAACTGCCCAAGTCCGTCGGAGTGGACAATGGACGTGAATGGATGCAAGTGATGAGACAGGATGCTTACGTACGTGTCACCTGTCAGAGTCATATATAGACGTATCAGGGGTCGCATAGCACTCCAACTCCACACGCCCCACACCATTACAGAGCCTCCACCAGCTTGAATAGTCTCCTGCTGACATGCAGGGTCCATGCATTCATGAGGTTGTCTCCATACCTGTACACGTCCTTCCGCTCGATACAATTTGATACGAGACTCGTCCGACCAGGAAACATGTTTCCAGTCATCAACAGTCCGACGGGCCCAGGCGAGGCGTAAAGCTTTGTGTCGTGCAGTCATCAAGGGTAGACGAGTGAGCCTTCGGCTCCGAAAGCCCATATCGATGATTTTATATTTATTTGGCTTTTAGTTTGGGCGCCATCTTCAGGCCCGTACACTTTGATGAAATCAGTTGTGTGTGGCTGGGTACTAGAAGTCCGCGGTGAGACCAATATGTGCTGGACGTGTTGGTCTCACCACGGACTTCTAGTACCCAGCCACACACAATTGATTTCATCAAAGTGTGCGGGCCTGAAGATGGCGTTGACGTAACGTCGAAACTAGTAGCCAAATACATATAAAATCCTAAGTACAGCTGGAGCAGTTTCATTTTTAATAAAAATTATACCAGCCGTGTCCCACCATCGTCCAGTTTAAATATGGATGTACGAAGACATATCGATGATGTTTCGTTGAATGGTTCAAACGCTAACACTTGTTGACGGTCCAGCATGCAAATCTTCAGCAATTTCCAGAAGGGTTGCACTTCTGTCATGTTGAACGATTCTCTTCAGACGTCGTGCAGAATCTTTTTCCTGCTGCAACGATGTCGGAGATTTATGTTTTACCCAATTCCTGATATTCACATTACACTCGTGAAATGGTCGTACAGGAAAATTCCCACTTCCTCGCTACCTCGGTGATGCTTTGTGCCATCGCTCGTACGCCGATTATAACACCACGTTCAGACTCACTTAAATCTTGATAACCTGTCATTGTAGCAGAGCAGCAGTAACTGATCTAACAACCGCGCCAGACACTAGTTGTCTCATGTAGGCGTTTCTGACCGCAGCGCCGTATTCTGCCTGTTTACATAGCTCCGTATTTGAATAAGAATGCCTATACCAGGATCTTGGGCGCTTTAGTGTATAAGATATAAAATTTTAGTTCACTTTGTTTCAACACGGATAAGAAGAATTATATAACTTACCACAGTCAGTTTCCACCGGAAAGTCATGAAATTTACCACTGTCTCTGAACATTAACGACCGAGCAAGGTGGCGCACTGGTTATCACACTGGACTCGCATTCTGGAGGACGACGGATCAGTGCTGCGTCCGGCCATCCTGATTTAGGTTCTGCTTTAGGCAAATACAGGCATGGTTTCCCTGGAAGAGCACGGCCGACTTACTACCCCATCCTTTTCTATTTCAATGGGATCGATGATCTCGCCGTTTGGCCCACTCCCAGCAACCAATCAATCAACATTAACGTATTACTTATACAGAGATAGTACAAGTCTCACATTGTTGTTGTTGTGATCTTCAGTCCAGAGACTGGTTTGATGCAGCTCTCCATGCTACTCTATCGTGTGCAAGCTTCTTCGTCTCCCAGTACCTACTGCAATCTACATCCTTCTGAACTTGTTTAGTGTATTCATCCCTTGGTCTCCCTATACGATGTTTACCCTCCACACTGCCCTCCAGTACTAAATTGGCGATCCCTTGATGACTCAGAACATGTCCTACCAACCGATCCCTTCTTCTAGTCAAGGAGTGCCACAAATTTCTCTTCTCCCCAGTTCTATTAAATACCTCCTTATTATTTATGTGATCCACCCATCTAATCTTCAGCATTCTTCTGTAGCACAACATTTCGAAAGCTTCTAGTCTTTTCTTGTCTAAACTATTTATCGTCCACATTTCACTTCCATACATAGCTACACTCCATACAAATACTTTCAGAAACGACTTCCTGACACTTAAATCTATACTCCATGTTAACGAAGTTCTCTTCTTCAGGAACACATTCCTTCCCATTGCCAGTCTACATTTTATATCCTCTCTACTTCGACCATCATCAGTTATTTTGCTCCCCATATAACAAAACTCGTTTACTACTGTTATAGTCTCATTTCCTAATCAAATTCCCTCAGCATCACCCGATTTAATTCGACTACGTTACATTATCCTTGTTTTGCTTTTGTTGATGTTCATCTATATCCTCCTTTCAAGACACAGTCCATTCCGTCCAACTGCTCTTCCAGGTCCTTTGCTGTCTGTGACAGAATTACAATGTCATCGGCGAACCTCAATGTCTTATGTCTTCTCCATAGATTTTAATTCCTACTCTTATTTTTTCCTTTGTTTCCTTTACTGCTTGCTCAATATACAGACTGAATAACATCAGGGACAGGCTACAACCTTGTCTCACTCCCTTCCCAACCACTGCTTCCCTTTCATGCCCCTCGACTCTTATGACTGACTGACATCTGGTTTCTGTAAAAATTGTAAATAGCCTTTTGCTCCATGTATTTTACCCCTGCCACCTTTAGAATTTGAAAGAGAGTATCCCAGTCAACATTATCAGAAGCTTCCTCTAAGTCTACAAATGCTAGAAATGTAGGTTTGCCTTTCCTTAATCTATTTTCTAAGATAAGTCGTAGGATCAGTATTGCCTCACGTGTTCCAACATTTCTACGGAATCCAAACTGATCTTCCCGAGGTCGGCTTCTACCAGTTCTTGCATTCATCTGTAAAGATTTCATGTCTCTCACTAAGAATACATTTAACTATAACTTTCACGATGGGTTCAGCCCGATACATTGATCTCACAGCTGGCCTACTAGAAGACGATGCTGTTGTCTTACTCGATGACGGCGGACTGCGCTCGCCGTAAGTAGAAGACCCGTTTCGGTGGAGTGGCTACGTCCTTCCGCTCACTCGGCGCTGCGTCTTGCAGCGACAGTTGTTTCTTGTGGTTGCTTCGCGGCGTACCAGCCTCGCTTTGGCACCTCACAGTTCAGACGACACCACACTGATACTATCGATAAGGTCTGGCCTGTGTGTCGCTACAAGGTCTGAAACATTTCCATTGCATGTGGGTTGTCCGATTACGACCTCTAGTGTTCCCAGTACACATAATCGGTTTATCAGCCAGGATGATGAATAGCACTACAAGATTGATCGCTGTTGCGTACAGGAAAAAAATTGTCGGTGGACGATTGTAAGCAGATGCAGAAAGACTTTAACAAAATTTCCCGTCGCTATTTTAGCATACGACGGTGATTCGGATTCCCCGTCTAGCCCGAGTATCGATAGGGAGAGCGCGTGAGAGATACCAGGCCTCTAAGGCGACAGCCGCTGCTTGCGCCCGCACAAGGCGCAATAGTCTTGGCAAGCATGTGAGGCGAGTTTTCACCACTTATATACCGCAGCTCGGCTATTGCTAGCCCCTCTCTCGCTAGCAGTGAACTCAATAGTACCTGGATGTCGAGCTTCAGTTGTCCGATCCTGCCACCCATAGATGCTCATATTTCGTGTCTTGCCAAACTACAATATGGCTGCTAGGGACTGTCACAGAACACGAAAAGAAAATACTTTTCGATTGTGGTCTCACATGAGCCTGTTACATCACATATTGACATAAAGTTCAAAACAAGAAACCAGTCTACAATTCCTTGTCACGTACAGACCGATGGAAATTTGTTTGCCAAACTACAACATGGCGGACGATGCAAAGCACACGAATCTGCAGACAGGTTGCAGTTCTATACTCAGAGACCATACTTATACATACAGGTTGTATGAACATTGCTTACTGGTCTCTGAAGCCCTTAGGCACGCGCCACTGAATACCAGAGTTCTGACTTGCCTGCCGGCAGTGGTGGACGAGCGGTTCTAGGCGCTTCAGTCTGGAACTGCGCGACCACTTCGGTCGCAGGTTCGAATCCTGTCTCGGGCATGGATGTGTGTGATGTCCTTAGGTTAGTTAGGTTTAAATAGTTCTAAGTTCTAGGGGACTGATGACCTCAGAAGTTAAGTCCCGTAGTGCTCAGAATCATTTAAACATTTTTTTTTGATTTGCCTGATACACGTTTCTGATTGGGATTGCTCCCTGGACTGTTGTATACACTTAAGAGGACTGTACTACGCTCTGGACTCGTTTTGGTTACTCATTGTGACAACACAGTTATATGTTTACGATGAGAAGTACTTACTTCCCCAAGATATTGATAGTATCTTAATCGCAAAGCGTTCTTAAAAATATTCGGTACAGTCGATGGAACAAAACAACCAAAAGTTATATCTTGGATGTGATATCTGAATATATTCGCAGCACACGCACGGGCCGGACGATCCATTTGTTGTGGGTACCTTCCCACTCTGGTATCCTCTATAGTTGATGCATTAGCCAAACAAGCGGCAATCTTAGGCACCATCCTGGATCTGCACCTTCCTTATACAGACTACTTACGTGAAGTCAAGGATCACGCAAGACAACAATGGTAGGAAATGTGGAACGTTTCTCAACAGACAAAAGGCGGTTATTACGCAGTGCTACAACCTCGGATTCCTTCACAGCCGTGGATCATGAGGACACATCTGGACCGATCCACGATTTCTACCATCATAAGACTCCGCTTCAATCATTAATCTTTCCCACAACATCTACATCGGATCAACGTTTACAGTTCACCAGCATGTGAGTGTGATCCTGAGTCGGAAGCTGATGTCAACCACATTTATGTGCCCCAAATTTGACCGTGAACGGTTGGTCTTTCTGAAGACATTGCTGAGTATGAGCTACCATCTTCCTCAATTAGCTTCTTCTCTTTTGTCTACTAAAGACGTTCGTCTATATAAAGTGATAGTTAACTTCATCAAGAGTACTGGTCACAATCTGTAGGTTTCAATGGTGTACGTAAATTATAAATATGTCTTGCTGATGAAGATATTTCAGAATTGGTGTGAATTGTAAGACAAGGCACTTTAAGTTATTTTCCAATTCAATTCAGTTTTTAAAACATTGTGTACAAACCTGTAAGAGTTAAGCTTTTTATTCTTGTAAATATGCATTTCCGTATTTGTTTATTCAATTATGTGTACTTTGTCACTATGTGTTGTCGATGGCTAAATTGAGTACACACTCAAAGGCCAAATAAAAAAAATAAAAAAATAAATAAATAAAACGGTGATGAAACATTGTTGTGCCAATTTTATTAAATATTTTCGTGAGAGAACTGTAAGTGCTGAACGCATAGACAAAGTTCACAATATTAGCGTAACTGTCAAAGAGGCATTGTCAACTGCGAGTAAGAAGCTCTGTGCAATATGGAGTGTAGGGCTGCGTTCGGGCATGACTCGAACTGTTCCAACCGTTTACGCCACAGTTCGGGAAATCTCGGATTCAGCTCGATCTTTTGGTCAGCCTGCGATCTAGTGGCTTTTGTGGGTACTATCACAACGACGTGTCTTGGCGTTTTTAAAGCTCTTTGGATTTTAACGATGAAAGTAACTGAAACAAGGACTGAAATATCTTCTACGTTGTAGGCCAAGCGCAACTGATAAACATATAAAAGATTGCAATTATGATTCTGCCCAATTCTCACGGTTTCGGTCGTCCTGCGATTTAGTGAGGTCTGATGGTACTATACCCAAGACGGGTAATTATGCTGTTATTTACTCTCGCGACAAAATTTACAGTTACTTCATTACGTTACATTCATTTGTTCAGCATATAACTGTTGATTAATTATATATACACTCCTGAAAATTGAAATAAGAACACCGTGAATTCATTGTCCCAGGAAGGGGAAACTTTATTGACACATTCCTGGGGTCAGATACATCACATGATCACACTGACAGAACCACAGGCACATACACACAGGCAACAGAGCATGCACAATGTCGGCACTAGTACAGTGTATATCCACCTTTCGCAGCAATGCAGGCTGCTATTCTCCCATGGAGACGATCGTAGAGATGCTGGATGTAGTCCTGTGGAACGGCTTGCCATGCCATTTCCACCTGGCGCCTCAGTTGGACCAGCGTTCGTGCTGGACGTGCAGACCGCGTAAGACGACCCTTCATCCAGTCCCAAACATGCTCAATGGGGGACAGATCCGGAGATCTTGCTGGCCAGGGTAGTTGACTTACACCTTCTAGAGCACGTTGGGTGGCACGGGATACATGCGGACGTGCATTGTCCTGTTGGAACAGGAAGTTCCCTTGCCGGTCTAGGAATGGTAGAACGATGAGTTCGATGACGGTTTGGATGTACCGTGCACTATTCAGTGTCCCCTCGACGATCACCAGAGGTGTACGGCCAGTGTAGGAGATCGCTCCCCACACCATGATGCCGGGTGTTGGCCCTGTGTGCCTCGGTCGTATGCAGTCCTGATTGTGGCGCTCACCTGCACGGCGCCAAACACGCACACGACCATCATTGGCACCAAGGCAGAAGCGACTCTCATCGCTGAAGACGACACGTCTCCATTCGTCCCTCCATTCACGCCTGTCGCGACACCACTGGAGGCGGGCTGCACGATGTTGGGGCGTGAGCGGAAGACGGCCTAACGGTGTGCGGGACCGTAGCCCAGCTTCATGGAGACGGTTGCAAATGGTCCTCGCCGATACCCCAGGAGCAACAGTGTCGCTAATTTGCTGGGAAGTGGCGGTGCGGTTCCCTACGGCACTGCGTAGGATCCTACGGTCTTGGCGTGTAGCCGTGCGTCGCTTAGGTCAGGTCCCAGGTCGAAGGGCACGTGCACCTTCCGCCGACCACTGGCGACAACATCGATGTACTGTGGAGACCTCACGCCCCACGTGTTGAGCAATTCGGCGGTACGTCCACCCGGCCTCCCGCATGCCCACTATACGCCCTCGCTCAAAGTCCGTCAACTGCACATACGGTTCACGTCCACGCTGTCGCGGCATGCTACCAGTGTTAAAGACTACGATGGAGCTCCGTATGCCAGGGCAAACTGGCTGACACTGACGGCGGCGGTGCACAAATGCTGCGCAGCTAGCGCCATTCGACGGCCAACACCGCGGTTGCTGGTGTGTCCGCTGTGCCGTGCGTGTGATCATTGCTTGTACAGCCCTCTCGCAGTGTTCGGAGCAAGTATGGTGGGTCTGGCACACCGGTGTCAATGTGTTCTTTTTTCCATTTCCAGTAGTGTATATATATTAAAAAACAAAGATTCCAAGACTTACCAAGCGGGAAAGCGCCGGTAGATAGGCACAATGAATAAAACACACAAACACACACTCAGAATATCGAGCTTTCGCAACCGGCGGCTGCTTCGTCAGGAAAGAGGGAAGGAAAAGGAAAGATGAAAGGATGTGGGTTTTTTTTCCCCCTAAGGTAAGTCTTTCCGCTCCCGGGATTGGAATGACTCCTTAGCCTCTCTCTTAAAACCCACATCCTTTCATCTTTCCTTTTCCTTCCCTCTTTCCTGACGAAGCAGCCGCCGGTTGCGAAAGCTCGAAATTCTGTGTGTGTGTTTTATTCATTGTGCCTATCTACCGGCGCTTTCCCGCTTGGTAAGTCTTGGAATCTTTGTTTTTAATATATTTTTCCCATGTGGAAGTTTCTTTCTATTTTATTTACATCATATATATATATATATATATATATATATATATATATATATATATATATATATTCCTCAGAGGATAGGCATCACTGGATTCAGATATGGAGGGGCATGTGGTCAGCACACCACTCTCCCAGCCATTGTCAGTTTATATGACCAGAGACGCTACTTGTAAGTCAAGTAGCTCCTCAGTTTACCTCGAGGGCTGACTGCACCCCATATGGCAACAGCGTTCGGCAGACACAAGTAGTCACCTGTCCAAGTGCAAGCCAAGTCCGCCAACGCTTAACTTCGGTGATCTGACGGCAGTCGGTGTTACCACTGTAGCAAGATCGTCGGCAGGATATATATGTACTGTTATCAGAAATATTGTAATGTTCTTGACTGATCTACTTCATTACTCATTACCCTAATAAGCATTCAGACAAACACACACCACATATTAAACAAAAACAAAATTACGCAGGATTTCCGTTAAAACTGGCTGTGACAAAGAAAATACTGTGCTTTGCTACTAGATCGCGTGTTCCTCGAATCTGTTTTAAGTGCGAACAGAAAAAAAATTACCAGGAAAAATTAACCACCTAGGAGCTAGGGTCTCCCAAACAGCATCTGTTGACTGAAAAAGTGACGAAATGAAATAAATGTGACTACAAGCGAACATTTAATGCGGAAGTGTATAGTAAGCGTTAAGTTGTTGTATGGTTGCAATTTAAGATTTTCAGTTCCCAAGTTAATTCTTTAACTAATATTTACTTGTAAATTTGGCTCGAAAAAAGTACGAAAATTCCCAATTTCACATAAATTAATCATTAATGCGTTCTTGCCCTATCTTTTTTGTATACACAACAATGTGCTGTTTCGTTTTTTTTTTTTTTTTTTTGTTCCCTGCAGTCGGTTTTCACAGAAAACAGGAAGTTTGTATTTATGGCTTAGCACCTTATGATTTGAATGCTATTAAGCAATCAGAATTGTCCAGATCTTTGTAACCCTACCCGTTCGCAGATTAAAAGTGTGTGAAATGCTGTTATTGAATCTGCTATTCTCAGAGATACAGCAGCTGAGAAGGCCTTGCACATCCTTCATGCCAGTGATCCCAATCGATTTGCACATTCATTTTAAGCGACATCAGTTCCCAGTTAGTGTTTCATTTGCCATAGCAATAAACAAAGCTCAAGGTGAGAGAGAAGCGGGAAGAGGAGATGGATAGAGGGGATGCGGGAGGAAATGGATACAGAATGGAGAAAGAGAAGGGTGGGAGGGAAGATGGAGGGAGGTGTAGAGAGAGAGAGAGAGAGAGAGAGAGAGAGAGAGAGAGAGAGAGAGAGAGAGAGAAGGGGGGAGGAAGAGGTGGACAAAGATGTGGAAGGAGGAGATCAGAACGTACTTCCAATTTCTATGCATATTTAGAAACTGAAGGGCATTACCAGATTCGATAGTTAATTATGTAACCACAAAACCCAGTAACTTCCAGCTGCCACCCGGGTTGAAATCTGCCAAATTTGCGTCGGTAGTATATCCTTCGATAGTCCGCATTGTCTCATAATTTAGTCATGAGAAAATTACTACCACGCACACTTTTTGTTTTATCGCGAAAAAGTTAATTCACAGCCCCCATCGTCCCCAACCACATCCTAATCACCAACATGTAGAGAACCACTGCCCTGCAGACATGTATGGCGCACAGCGGAGCTTCGTGGGACTCTTAACACGGCTCGAGGGCCAGCCAGACTTACGTGTGTTGTTGGTGACGTAGATGTAGCCTCCCTCCAGGCCGGTGGCGAAGGCGAAGATGCACTTCCAGGGGCCCAGATCGCTCTCCGTCGGCCGGTGGATGGTGACGCCGCAGTCGTGCGTCATGTCTCGCGTCAGACCGCCTCCGTAGTAACTGTAGCTGTAACATGGCGGGCCTTCCGTCCTCAAAGTGTTCCTACACCTCTGCACAAGCGCATCCAGTGTTTCTCGCGTCTGCCGCTAGAAAGCGCTGGTAGCAAAGATGGCTACAATTAATAAGTTTGTTCGTGTGGCCATCCTCCGCAGCAAGCATATAAATATTTGTTTTGTAAATAAAACTGCCTTTTCCTGCTGCTAGTTACTTTATTTATCCCATCGCGTTTCGCCTTCTCCTGTTCTAAAGCATCATCAGTGTGATCTATAACGATACAGTTCTGTTAGTCATAGATTATGAAACTGTTCACTTCGCGATTTTTTGTAAAAAAAGTAATTACTTACGATTTCCTGATCTGTGTTTCCTCACATCTGGTCTGGAGGTCGTACTGCCACTTTTATCATTGCCATATAATCAAATCTTTGTGTTCTCGCCTTCCGCTCACTGTTCACCATGTTTCTCACTCTTTTTTGTGGTGGACTATTGTTCTTTTGTCACTCGATAGAAGTATTTCCTCGTACACTGCTTTTCACAGCGTAAATATTGCGACTGTATTACGTGTTTCATCTTCTTTGGTATGTTTACCTATTTGTTGCCAACCTAATGAAGTATTATGGCAGTGCTAAAAGCGGTAGTGCGACCTCCAGACCACATGTTAAGAAACACAGGTCAGCAAATCGTAAGTAATTTTTTTTTACAAAAAATCGCTAAATGAACTGTATGATAACCTATAACTAACAAAACTGTGTCCTTATAGATCCCACTGCTAATGCCTTAGAACAGGAGAAGACGAAACGCGTACGTGATACATAAAGTAACTAGCAGCAGGAAAAGGCAGTTTTATTTACAAAACAAATGGCTACTATTGTAACAGAAAGCTTTTTGTGTTTTACAGTTTGCACGGATTGAATCTGTTGTTACAGTGCAACGTTCATTTCATTTTAAGTTTTATCGTAATCCTCCAGGTTTGAAGACAGTTTGAAGACTCCAGCTGTTTTTGGAAAGGGAAGACCATGGAACAAACAAGGGTGTCTGAAGAACAAGTGAGAGTCTATCGTGTGTGGATAGAAGAAACCAGTTTGGAATACGATATGGCAGCGCCTGTCATATTCTAATTACACTGCGAAGGTCCTTTGCATCGTAATTAGAATGACACAGACACTGCAATATCGTATTTCTCTGCCGCTACCGGGCAAGCGACTTTCAAGTACAGTATCTGACAATTTGACGCCACTTCAGCGACTTGGGCGTCGATGGAGATGAAATGATGGTGATTAGGACATCACAACACCCAGTTCCTGAGCGGAGAAAATCTCCGACCCAGCCGGGAAACGAACCCGGGCCCTTAGGATTGACATGCTGTCGCGCTGACCACTCAGTTACCGGGGGTGGACAACCGACCTGTACGGGAATATACTTAATGGATGTACGAGTTCAGGGTGTAGAAGCATGGCTGACGACATATAGAAGTTTGGCTCTGGCTCTGAGTAGTGCACGGATAGCCAAATGGTAAGGCGTCCGCAATAAGCGGGAAATTTGGGTTCGAGACCCGGTCCGGCGCAAATTTTCACTGTCGTCATTCCACTCTACAGTTGATGGTTGTCGTTATTCGCGATTTCGAATACATTTAATGTATATCAGTTTGAAAGGCTAGTCATGAATTAGTAACCCCACTGATGCCTGTGTAGATACTTTTAAGGAGTTGCTTACAACTATGAGCTTATCGTTTCCAGATGTCACAAGCTGTAAAGCCTACAGACTACAGCTTATGTGCGAACTTCCCAAATGAAATGTTGCTGCATGATAACGAAAGTTTTCTGGATCGTGTCGTCGTTAGAGATGATTGGTTGGTTACTTGGAGGTAGGAGACCAAATAGCGAGATCATCGATCCTATCGGATTAGAGAAAGATGGGGGCGGAAGTCGGCCGTCCCCTATCAAAGGAACCATCCCGGCATTTGCCTGAAGCGATTTAGGGGAATCACAGACAGCCTAAATCAGGATGGTGTAACGCCGCTTCCTTTGAACCCAAAACTGATAATATAAAATAGTACCCGAATCCCAATAAAAGTCCCAAAATCCAAGATCCTATTTGCAAGTCCCACTGGTATAGCATCACTTGAATAGTAGCAAGTATATATAGAAAAGAAATCCGGTATAAAGTGACTTAATGTTTTGAAAAGGGAAAGAAAATAGAATCTATCAGGTTCAAATTAAAATAATAGTAGATCGCAAAGTAGTGTAATTGTAGACCACGGAATAGAACGAGTGAACTCAAAGAATACTCCTCGTGAGTACTCTTTGAGGACACTGCGCAATACAGAAGGAAAAAAATCATACATTGTTAATGTGCTGCTAGCGCTTGCTGGATCAGGTAGTATCTCAACGTATGCTCTTGTACGTAGGCGCGACGAGATTGTTTTTGTGCATTTCTGGAAATTTTGCGATCTGCTAGGAGTCATTAAACTTGAAATAGGTAGATCAGCAACCTTGAGTATATCACTACGTAAAGCCAAGAGAGGAAAGATCCGGACTTGTCTTAAATTATCATGCAGGGAATACTGAACTTTACCCCAAAGTAATAGACTGTTAGCAATTTACCGATATAGGAAGTGAACATTGGTATTGAATTGTGAGAAAGTACTGAAGTTTCGTTAAGGTAGCTAATGAAATCTGGATCTTGTTACAACCTCTTTGACTGAAACTTACGTAAATAATTCCCCCCAACCCACCCAGCTTAGGGAAAAGTTACTTCCTTAATACAATGATAGGACGTGAGTAGTATAGAATAAACCAGCATAAAGTGGATTTACTGTGTGACATTTCTTTCAAACCATTTAATATTGTGTGTTTATGAAATATTTATTTGTGCGACGATATAGATTAATAACAGAGTGCAGCATGCATAAATATTCTTGGCCGCGTTAGACATTTATTGTACCGATTGGAACTATTAAGCTTACGTAAAGTGAAAACTTTAGGGGAGAACTATTGCCGTACATGGACTGTAGCCATAATTAGTACAAGGATAGCCACTGGTGTGCAACTACTTGTAGCTGTGCTCATTCGCGTCGGGGAGCATATAATTATTTGAACTGATCGATATCACTGATACGCACTCGACGCGAATACAGTCGAGCAGATCAGATTTTTTTTATGTTATGTTCCTCATGAGACAATATTAGAGCTAGTTAGTCGGAGCACGAATTTCATCAACGAACATTTCCAATATATCTTAAGAGGAGTAATTACAATTACCAGACGCCGGTTTGATCAGTCGTCTTCCCGAATGCGAGTCAAGTGTGCTAACAACTGCCCCACCTCACTCGGTTCTGCAGATATTAATCGGCTGTCCACCTAAGTGTAAATGTAAACACAAATAATGTATGCATCTAGGGGTCAACAAATCCCCACCCGATAGTACAGCTTCAACGGGAGTCCCCTAAACTGAATGTTTTTGTGCCATATGGCAGTGGAAAGTTTATGGCAATTTTTTTTCAGTGAAGCAACTGCAACTGGTGTTCCGTACCTGGATGTGCTAGAACTATGGCTCTTTCCTCAATTGAAACGAGCTGAAAACAGAACTTTGTTTGACAGCAAAATGGTACATTGCATCACTGGCACAATTCAGATGCGATTGGTTAAACGATATTGTATCTACCGCTGGATTTACCGCAAGAGGCTGCATAACAGAGCTTGTTTTGCATGGACTCCACATTCACCAGGTCTGACATGTGATTTTTGGCCTTTGGGATTCATAAAGGACAGTGTATGTGCCTCTGCTAAAAGGCTGATCTTCCCAGCTTGTTACAACAATTACTCCAGACAAAATGATCAAGGTTTATGTAAGTGTGCAGGCTTTCGTGGCCGTTGTCACTGAAGTTAAAATCTTCTGGGTTATTAGGCCGCGTCATATTTCTTCTAAAATGATCGACGTTTCGACCCCTCTGCTGGGATCTTCCTCAGGATCTTCTGGTGTCCACTACTGCTAAAACAATACTGTCACTTCTCCAGCTCGAACGCGAGAAAACTCCCCTTTATAAGAGGAGGCGACACTCGTCTCCGACAGTGTTCTAACAGTAGTGGACACCAGAAGATCCTGACGAAGATCCCAGCAGAGGGGTCGAAACGTCGATCATTTTGGAAGAAATACGACTCGACCTAATAACTCAGAAGATTTTAACTTCAGTGTTCAAGGTTTGTTAAGATATGGCACGTCGATTCGATGTGCACCACGTGACGAACAGTGCCCATATTGTACACTTATAAAAAAAAGTGCTTTGAGCTACTCTTTGATTTGATGTCTTATTTATAAGTTGAATGTAATAAGTGCTACAAAGCCTTAAAACACTGACATACATTTTGAAACTCCGGGTGTATATCCTACAGTTCTATCTCTCTCTCTCTCTATTTGTATCCTACACCTCTCGACATTCAAACATCGACAGCAAGTACTTCACCACAGATCAATGACTGGTACTGACTAGAAGCTTCTCTGATAGTGGGAAACATTTCATTGCAACTGTGTATTTTAGGGGAAGTGTATTTTCAGCCGTCTCAGTTGCATGGCACAAACAATTGATCACTATTTTACATAACGACTATCAAAATAAATCAAATAACAATAGGTATCAGTTAAAACAGATAAAAGGGGAAACCAACTACAGATCTGTGAAATTCTAATTTTCGCTAATTATTCACAACTGACGTTATACGCACAGTGTTTCAAAGACTTTGCGACAAACGTCTATAGGTGGTTCGAGGGCGAATCAGAAAGTTATTGCTCATATTTTCTTAGATATATTACAGCTATAAACGCGAATAATTATCATGTAAGCAAGACTAAAGGAAACTCAAGACTCGTTCATACGATCTGTCGACTTTGGAAAAGCGTTCAACAATGTGAAATGGTACAAAATATTTGAAACTCTTGGAAAAATAGGCTTAAGCTATAAGGAAAGATAGGTAATATACAATATGTTCAAGGAACAAGAGGGAAGGATAAGAATTTAATGATCTGCTAAGCCGGCTGGGGTGGCCGAGCGGTTCTGGCCGTTACAGTCTGGAACTGCGCTACCGCTACGGTCGCAGGTTCGAATCCTGCTTCGGGCATGGATGTGTGTGATGTCCTTAGGTTAGTTAGGTTTAAGTAGTTCTACGTTCTAGGGGTCTGATGACCTTAGAAGTTAAGTCCCTTAGTGCTCAGAGCCATTTGAACCATTTTCATGATCTGCTGTACGGAATGAACAATCTAATGAGTACAGAATATATATTGATATTCATCATTTTGTTAAGCAGCTTCTTGCATTGGCCGTGTTTGCAGTTCAAATTGTTGGATGTGAGATCCGCCAGTTATACAAAACACCGTTTTTCCTCAGTACCCAAACATGTGCGGCACCACTGTGCCAGCATCAGTGGGTTTTCGTTTTTATTTATTCTGCAATGTGAACATTTTTTAAATGATTATAAAATAATGTGCATCTTTAGTTCAAACAACAGATCGTTGCTTATTGTAAATGGCTCAAATGGCTCTGAGCACTATGCGACTTAACTTCTGAGGTCATCAGTCGCCTAGAACTTAGAACTACTTAAACCTAACTAACCTAAGGACATAACACACATCCATGCCCGAGGCAGGATTCGAACCTGCGACCGTAGCAGTCCCGCGGTTCCGGACTGAGCGCCTGAACCGCTAGACCACCGCGGCCGGCGCTTATTGTAAATACCTTTACATTTGGTGTGCATGAATTTTCTGGACCAATTGTGTGTAAACTATTACAGGAAGCTTGTCATCTGCAACCAAACGATGGTGATAGTTTTTTTTGCTGGGAGTTAACCTAACTTCTAGAATGTAATTTAGTTTGTCGCAATGTTTTCGAACCTATATTCGTTTTCACTTACGTTTTAGTGTGACAAGCACTAATTCCATCTCCTCCTCCCGCTCTCTACGTCAATCTCGTCTTCCCACTGTGTCTGTCCATCTGCTCCTCCCCTCTCTTTGTCCCCTCCCTCCCCCCTCTCTCTGTACAACTCCTCCTTTCCCCTCTCCCTGTTTATTTCCTCCCCTTTCGTTTCTTGTCCACTTTTCCTATCCCCCCTCTCTCTCCATCTCCTCCTCATTCGTTTTTCTGTCCATTTACCCCCCCCCCCCCCTACGTGTGTCCCTCTCCTCCTCTTCCTATCTGTGCCTATGTCGTCCTTCCTCCTCGCTGTCTGTCCATCTCCTCGTTCTCCCTTCTCTCTTCACATTATCACACTCACCCTTCAGTATTTCTTTTCAGAGTGTAGTTAAAAGGTGTACCAAATTTGAATGAAAGCGTTCCAGGAGTTGAGGATGAGTTTTTTACCCATGGTTTTTTGTCGCACAGGGCACATGTCACATATATTTCAGACATGTTTAAAATATTTCACTAGTATCTGCACACATGATTCACCTGTATGTCTATCGAATTTCGCCCCAGAGTTTCATTTTCAAGAAACTCAATCTTTATGGCGTCGTATCTCCTAAACTATGTGTTGTACAATAATATAGTTTTGAAGGTACGTCCGGTGGTATACGTGCCTAGCACATGCGAAAAATTTGTTGTGACTAGATCTAGTAGTTAAGACGTAATAAATTATTTGACGTCGTATCTCCTGAACTATGATATATTTTTGTGTATACGTCCAAGGGAGTACGTGGATATTGTTTGCGAAAAGGGTTGCGAACGGAGTTATTAGCAACGAAGTAATAAATTTAAACGTCATATATGACGCGGTAGATTTTCACCCATTTATTTTTATGATGTCATATGTGTCAAACAATGATGTAATTTTTCTGGTACATTCAGGGGTGGTCTGCAAAATGTGTCATGAATAGAGTTAGTAATAAAGGAGTAATACATTAAAACATTATACTTAATATGACAGATTTACAACATTAACAGCGAAAATGTAGCTAGCGATAAACTTTTTTCCTTTTATCGTTTTGTGTGCGTCGTCAGCGAGAAAAGTTTCGTAAAGATTTGAAGTTATATGTTAAGTTTATGGTTCAAATGGCTCTGAGCACTATGGGACTTAACATCCTTGGTCATCAGTCCCCTAGAACTTAGAACTACTTAAACCTAACTAACCTGAGGACATCACACAACACCCAGTCATCACGTGTAAAGTTTATTGGAAGGCTCCAACAAGGAACCCCTTGAGTGCAAGCTCGGAAGTTGACTCTTCAGTACGGCTCTCTTTAAAGTGTTGCGTTAACATGTATTAGCTGCTAATGACTCACCATGGGCATTACGAAGGAGATGGAAAATAATTCTCCGGGAGGTAGAGATCTCAACCTTCTATTGGGTAAATAAAATTTGGCGTTTCAGTCTTCGATCGCTACTCTTTATTTTCAATTACCGGTTTCGGGCTAACTGCCCATCTTCGGATCATATATTGTAGTTACAGAGTAACTTGTCCGTACAGAACACTCGATTCGCTGTCTATTGGGTGTATGTATTACACTTCATAAAATGGACATCGTCGACATTCAATAAATGTTCAGAACAAACCATTAACTTGCACCATGAACGCCGAAAGAAAAATGGCACGCCACAGTGATCACAAAGGTTCGCACCGTCAAGATCGAACTCCTTGGGAGTTATAAACCGCGCAAGATGTTCAGCTGGGTATCCGCTCTTAAGGAATGGACACTGTTGTCCAAAATTAAAGCAACAAACGGAAATTTTGCAAGGATGCTTTTATTTTGTCACAAAACAGTATACACGTGTGACAGTAAAGCAGAAACAATGCAAATGTAAACAACCGCGACATGGATAACGGTAGACAAAAATATTCTTCGTTTTTTTTCCAACACAACGGATTTGCTCTCACATTCCGACGACTAGTCATTGTGGTCAGTGTGTGGGGTAACACCCTCTGGCAGCAGCCCAGGCCTGCCAACGACGGGGCGTGCTGTGGATGATGTGATCAGTCTCATTTTGAGGCGATAACATCGATTCTTCCTGCAGAGCTGCTTGCAATCTTGGAGAATGGTTGGTGAATGCTGACGTGACGCAATCCGACTCCCTAGCGCGTCCCAGACACGCCATATGGGATTCAAATCGGGAGAGCGAGCAGACCACGTCATGCGCGCAATATCTTCCGTTTCCAAGTGACCATCGACCTCATATGCACTATAAGGTCGAGCATTATCGTCCATCAGTACGAAGTCTGGGCCCTGCGGCCCATCGCAACAACCGCAAATGAGGTCCCAAGATCTCGTCACGGCACATGGCAATAGTGATTCTTCTCCATATCGGGCTCTTTCCACAATGTTTAGGTCCAGAAATCGTGTTCCACGCTCCTCCTCCCTATGCCATACTGCACCGTTTGTGACCGAGTGCACAGTGATCGTGGATGTGGGGGTATCCGGCAGATACCACCTCGTTTGATAGGTGCCCTGACGTCATCGATGGGATGGTTGCCCGTTGACCGAAATGCCATCTTCCATGCAGAAAAAAGATCGTACAGACATCTGGTTCACAGTTTGTATGATTATATCGCGAATTAGACACAGAACGGGGAGAAATCGGTTTGTTGCTTTAATTTTGGACAGCAGTGTATATAGAATCATATTGGTGTAACGGGATAATGAGGACTGGTGGAATGTGATGGCATGTAACCGAATGCAAAACAGTCTGTCATGCAGCTTACCGTGAAACTGGCTATCCTTTAAGACATAGCTGTATATAGTGCGGGAAGATGCTTCATAGACACGGAAAAACAAACTTGAGCGATTCCGTGGTACATAGTTCGCGTGATTCTTTGTTTGAAATTTCACTATCTTATGTCTTTTTATTCTGTAACACTGTTTGAACTTATGCCGGCACTGAAATGTATGTCGCACAAAAACTGATCTGCTTAACGTAGTGTGTCGCTATCATGTAAATTGTATCGAGCATCTTTGAAACATGCAAACACGTTTTTGTAACAAGTGCACCTTCCCTCCTTGGAATATCCTAGTTTTTATTACGCACACGATCATGTCAATCAGCACCCGCCCCTTGTATAACGATTTTCCCTTACTACAGGAGCCGTGCTCTCTCCCAACTATCCGTTTTCGTGAACTTCGCTATCTTACGTCATGGTTACGTCATGGTACAGTGACGTGTATCGATATTTTCGCCGTGTACCATTTTTGGTTTCGTCATATACACTCCTGGAAATGGAAAAAAGAACACATTGACACCGGTGTGTCAGACCCACCATACTTGCTCTGGACACTGCGAGAGGGCTGTACAAGCAATGATCACACGCACGGCACAGCGGACACACCAGGAACCGCGGTGTCGGCCGTCGAATGGCGCTAGCTGCGCAGCATTTGTGCACCGCCGCCGTCAGTGTCAGCCAGTTTGCCGTGGCATACCGAGCTCTATCGCAGTCTTTAACACTGGTAGCATGCCGCGACAGCGTGGACGTGAACCGTATGTGCAGTTGACGGACGTTGAGCGAGGGCGTATAGTGGGCATGCGGGAGGCCGGGTGGACGTACCGCCTAATTGCTCAACACGTGGGGCGTGAGGTCTCCACAGTACATCGATGTTGTCGCCAGTGGTCGGCGGAAGGTGCACGTGCCCGTCGACCTGGGACCGGACCGCAGCGACGCACGGATGCACGCCAAGACCGTAGGATCCTACGCAGTGCCGTAGGGGACCGCACCGCCACTTCCCAGCAAATTAGGGACACTGTTGCTCCTGGGGTATCGGCGAGGACCATTCGCAACCGTCTCCATGAAGCTGGGCTACGGTACCCCACACCGTTAGGCCGTCTTCCGCTCACGCCCCAACATCGTGCAGCCCGCCTCCAGTGGTGTCGCGACAGGCGTGAATGGAGGGACGAATGGAGACGTGTCGTCTTCAGCGATGAGAGTCGCTTGTGCCTTGGTGCCAATGATGGTCGTATGCGTGTTTGGCGCCGTGCAGGCGAGCGCCACAATCAGGACTGCATACGACCGAGGCACACAGGGCCAACACCCGGCATCATGGTGTGGGGAGCGATCTCCTACACTGGCCGTACACCTCTGGTGATCGTCGACGGGACACTGAATAGTGCACAGTACATCCAAACCGTCATCGAACCCATCGTTCTACCATTCCTAGACCGGCAAGGGAACTTGCTGTTCCAACAGGACAATGCACGTCCGCATGTATCTCGTGCCACCCAACGTGCTCTAGAAGGTGTTAGTCAACTACCCTGGCCAGCAAGATCTCCGGATCTGTCCCCCCTTGAGCATGTTTGGGACTGGATGAAACGTCGTCTCACGCGGTCTGCACGTTCAGCACGAACGCTGGTCCAACTGAGGCGCCAGGTGGAAATGGCATGGCAAGCCGTTCCACAGGGCTACATCCAGCATCTCTACGATCGTCTCCATGGGAGAATAGCAGCCTGCATTGCTGCGAAAGGTGGATATACACTGTACTAGTGCCGACATTGTGCATGCTCTGTTGCCTGTGTGTATGTGCCTGTGGTTCTGTCAGTGTGAACATGTGATGTATCTGACCCCAGGAATGTGTCAATAAAGTTTCCCCTTCCTGGGACAATGAATTTACGGTGTTCTTATTTCAATTTCCAGGAGTGTAGTTTCGGCAAGGGGGTCTGGAGTCAGTCGGCCGGTTGTTGCCGACGAGGGAAATCTCCGCCTGGTGCAGTCGGCTGGGGCCGCTGGCAGCCCCTGTGCAGTGCCGGAGCGTGTGCGGAGCTGTCCGATCGCTACGAGCTTCGTGGTTCACCGACCCAGGACGTCATAGTTGAGAAGTGGTTTCAACTACCCAAGTCACTTCTATTCATGTTGTGGTGGTTCGATTCGGTGGTTTGCTTTTGGGGAGGTGAGCAACACCGAGTGGTTCTACTGCTGAGACTTAGCCACCATCTGGAGCAATGAACTATTTTGGTCGACTACGATTTGAGTGCACCAGAGGAATTTTCTGTCTTGTGGCTGTTAGTGTTCTGGTTACCTGCCCTGGGCATCGACGTAAATTCAGGCAGTGTTTTTTTCAGCGCAGTTAACTATTACCGTATTTCAAATTGAAGTGTACCAGCGGAATTTTCTGCCTAGTGGCCGTTAGTGTTCCGGTTACCTGCCCTGGCCGCTAACGTAATTTCAGGCAGCGGCCTTTCCTCACCTGTTGTCGCCGTCCAACATGGTGTGTAATTTTGACAGCTAATAAATACATACTCCATTATGGATTATCACGTTTGTAACATTGCCGGTTTGAGTTCTCATGTACTGATTGACGGGAAGCAAGTCGTTGTGTCGGTCGGTCGTGGCTGTCCCCTGGTTGGGTTCCGACGGATCAAGTAGAGTTGGGCTCACCACCTGTCTCGCCTCAGTGAACGAGAGCAGACCGACCTCCTTGGAGGCCTTTTGAGTGCCACCGGTGTTTAATTATCTTTTGTCAGCTATTTTAGATTTTAGGCTTATGATTATTTGTTTGTTTTCTTAAAATTTTGAAAAATTCAGCCTTTAAAGATTATGGTAATATCTCTTAAAATGTTGAAGATTGATTGTGGCCCTCAGCCATTGGTATTGCATCTTGTATATGTTGGTTTTTTAAAATTATTTTATTGCTATCTTAATTGGATTTTTATCTTGTTGATTTGTAAGATCTCTTGTTCTTAAATATGCTGGCCTTCTGCTTTTAAAGGACTATGGTAATATGTTCTGAAGTTTCGAAATTTAATTGTGGCGCTCAGCCATTTGTGATGCACCTTGCATATGTTGCTTTTTGGATTTTAAATTATTATATTGCTGTCTTAAATGAAATTCTGATTTTTTAAAGATTTCTTGTTGGGATGTTGCCTTTAAAGGTCTATGGTAATATATTCACAATTTTGGAATTTAATTGTGGCCCTCAGCCATTTATATTGCGGTTAGCGTATGTTGTTTTTTGAATTATTGTATTGCTATCCTAACTGGATTTTTATCTCGTTAAGATTTCTTGTTGGAGGCCTTCAGCCGGGAAAGAGTTGCATTCGGTAAAGGTTCGGCTATGTGCGGCTTTGGATGTAAAGGTTATTAAATTACAATAAATGATAATTAGAAGCAGAAACTGACCTCAACCCTTGGTCCTTTCCAGAATTCTATTACCTGTTCTGCCCAGCAGGTTTAGCGTACGTATCACTACATTTCGTTAGAGACAGGATTTGTGGCTCCCTGTCAGACAAAGATGAGGAACGACATCGTTCGACAATTGTTTCCATATCATTTTCACTTGTTAAGCACTAGAGTCATCATTGTACTCCTCATGTGCACTGGAGCGTATAAGATACAACACATTCCATTGACTCATCTTGCAGAAATACTAATATTTCATCTGCCACTTCTTTGTCACTCTGCTGGATTCTTTGGATTCCTTTCTGGCGAAATGTCAACTTGGGAAACTGTTGCTGCAGACACACTCAAGAGCGAAAGAAACAGGTACACCTGCCTAATACTGTGTAGGGCCCCCGCGAGCATGCAGAGGTGCCGCAATACAACGTGTCGTGGATTCGGCTAGCGTGTGAAGGGCTGCAGGGCTGCAGGGCTGTTGATACATCCGCAAGAGTACGAGGGGGTGGAGATCTCTTTTATTTATTTATTTATTTATTTATTTATTTATTGTTCCGTGAGACCAAATTAGGAGAAGTCTCCATGGTCATGGAACGAGTCAATACATGAAATTATAACACGATAGTAGACACAGATAAAATGAAATATAAGAAACGTATGCAGGTGACAATTCGTAAGTTTAAATAAAGAAAATCAACAATGTAACACTGGAATCTGCTCAATTTTTCAGCTCTTCCAGGAGCTCCTAAACAGAATAGAGGGAGTGAGCCATGAGGAAACTCTTCAGTTTAGACTTAAAAGTGTTGGGGCTACTGCTAAGATTTTTGAGTTCTTGTGGTGGTTTATTGAAAATGGATGCAGCAGAATAGTGCACTACTTTCTGCACAAGAGTCAAGGAAGTGCATTCCACATGCAGATTTGATATCTGCCTAGTATTAACTGAGTGAAAGCTGCTAACTCTAGGGAATAAGCTAATATTGCTAACAACAAACGACATTAAAGATAATATATACTGTGAGGGCAATGTCATAATTCCAAGACTATTGAATAGGGGTCTACAAGATGTTCTCGAACTTACACCACATATAGCTCAAACAGCCCGTTTTTGAGGCAAAAATACACTTTTTGAATCAAAAGAATTACCCCAAAAAATAACACCATATGACATAAACATATGAAAATATGCGAAGTAGGCCACTTTTCGTGCTGAACTGTCACTTATTTCAGATACTGTTCTAATGGTAAATAAAGTAGCATTTAGTTTCTGAACAAGACCCTGAACATGGGCTTCCCACAACAGCTTCTGAACAGCACGTCGCAAGGCATTCCAGATGTTCTCAATAAAGCTCATGTCTGGAGAATTTGGCAGCCAGCGAAAGTGTTTAAATTCAGAAGGGTGTTCCTGGAACCACTCTGTAGAAATTCTGAAAGTGTGGGGTGTCACATTGTCCTGCTGGAATTGCCCAAGTCCGTCGGAATGCTCAATGGACATGAATGGGTGCAGGTGATCAGACAGGTTCCTAACGTACGTGTCACCCGTCAGAGTCGTATCTGGACGTATCTGGGATCCCACATCACTCCAACTGCACACGCCCCACACCATTACAGAGTCTCCACATGCTTGAACAGTCCCCTGTTGACACGCAGGGCCCATGGATTCATGAGATTGTCTCCAAACACATACACGTCAATCCGGTCGATACAATCTGAAACGAGAGTTGTCCGACCAGGCAACATGTTTCCAGTCATCAACAGTCCAATGTCGGTGTTGACTGACCGAGACGAGGCGTAGAACTTCGTGTCGTGCAGTCATCAAGGGTACACGAGTGGGCCTTGGGCTCCGAAAGCTCACATCGGTGATGTTTCGTTGAATGGTTCGGACGCTGACATCTCTTGATGTCCCAGCATTGAAATCTGCAGCAATCTGCGGAAGGGTTGAACTTCTATCACGTTGAACGATTCTCTTCAGTCGTCGTTGGTCCCGTTATTACAGGATGTCGGAGATTTGATGTTTTACCGGATTCCTGATATTCAGGTACACCCGAAAATGGTCGTATGGGAAAATCGCCACTTCATCGCTACCTCGGAGATGCTATGTCGGGTTGCTCTTGCGCCGACTATAACACCACGTTCAGACTAACTTAACTGTTGATAACCTGCCATTGTAGTAACCTTTCTAACAACTGCACCAGACACTTGTTGTCTTTTATACAGTGTGGCGCACGAAATGTGTTACCAATTGTTTCTTTCACAATTTACGACACACGTTAGATATACCGCTGGGATGCCTACATCAGGACCAGCAGAGCTTGGAAAAACAAATGAGTTACGAAATGACGTGTAATTTACGATACTGCCGCTAGGAGACTAGTAAGCAGCAATGGCTGACAATGGAAGACTGACGACACAGTAACGATCGGCAATTGTGTTACTTTCTCATGAAACGAAAAGCCTTGTTGTGACTCAGAGGCGTTTTCGACAACAGTTTAACACACGATGGGTCGCTTGCAAGAAGACCATCCACAGGTTGTACGATAAATTTGTACAGGAAAGAACAGCATTGGAAGCGAAGCGACCTCGACCTAAGCCGCTTTGTTCGCCGGAGAATATTGAAGCGGTACGAGTTGCTGTACAGGGAAATCCCGGGAAATCGTGCAGAAAGGCAGCAGTGCAACAGGGAATATCCAGACGCTCCGTTCAACGCATTATTAAAAGTGACCTCCATATGTACTCAAACAGATACTGTTCTAATGGTAAATAAAGTAGCATTTAGTTTCTGAACAAGACCCTGAACATGGGCTTCCCACAACAGCTTCTGAACAGCACGTCGCAAGGCATTCCAGATGTTCTCAATAAAGCTCATGTCTGGAGAATTTGGCAGCCAGCGAAAGTGGCTCAGTCCGGAACCGCGCGACTGCCGGTCGCAGGTTCGAATCCTGCCTCGGGCATGGATGACCTGTTCACAGAAGCTCTCTGAAGAACACAAGCAGCAGAGACTACTGTTTGCTGAGTGGGCGGAGGATAGGGAAGAAAATCTCAACAACTTTTGGTTGTCAGACGAGGCGCATTTTCATTTAGACAGTGTGCTTAACAAACAAAATGTACGCTTTTGGGCCACTGAAAACCCACAAGTGCCGGCCGCGGTGGTCTAGCGGTTAAGGCGCTCAGTCCGGAACCGCGCGACTGCCGGTCGCAGGTTCGAATCCTGCCTCGGGCATGGATGTGTGTGATGTCCTTAGGTTAGTTAGGTTTAAGTAATTCTAAGTTCTAGGGGACTGATGACCACAGATGTTAAGTTCCATAGTGCTCAGAGCCATTTGAACCCACAAGTGCTTTATGAACGACAACATTATGCTCCAACGATTACATCGTGGGCAGCAATTTCCAGTCACTGACTTACTGGACCCTTTTTCTTTGAACCAACACGCAGTAGTTCATGTAACATGGACCAAGACCACATACTGCAAACACTGTGTTGGAGTTTTCACACGAGCATTTCGACATGCGGATCATTTCACTCAGGTTTGCAGGTCGCTTCAATGACGGACGAAATTGGCCCCCCAATAGTCCAGACCTCAATCCATGTGACTTTTTTCTTTGGGAGTACCTAAAAGAAAAAAAATTCACGAAACTTCCACGTAATTTAATGGAGCTCAGAGGACTTATTCTTCAAGCTTGCAGTGAAATTATGGAAGACATGTGCCGTAGGGTCATCAGTAACTTCAGTGTTCGTTTGAAGGACGTTAGGAAGCGAAATGGTGGACATATTGAGCATATGCTACAAAATCCATAGCTTTAAAAATCTGTAACTTCATATCTCTTACAAAACTGTTTTGACTCAGTAGCACAGTATCTTGAAAAATAAGTTAATTTCGGTTGTAACAATATAAAAATGTGATGTAACAATATAGCAATATAGCAATATAACAATGTAACAATTTATAAATGTAATGTATACAATCAATGTAACAGTATATTAATGTAATGCCATTTTGTCCAACATCTAAGGTAAGCTATATGTACCTCAAAGGTTCAGGACATAAAATAAAGAAATTAATAACTAAATGCTGAGTTAGAACAAATCGCCATGGACGGCTCTTCATTGTAGTATATGTTCCTTTCAGATTGTATTGACAATAAAGTTTACATTCAAAAACAAAATGGTAACACATTTCGTGTGCCACCCTGTAGTTGTTGCCGACCGCACTGCCGTATTCTGCCTGTTTACATGTCTCTCTATTTAAATACGCATGCGTATACCAGTTTCTTTGACGCTTCAGTGTATAATGGGATGTTTGATTTTCAACCGTTACCATTGCTCCGCTTTGTATCAGCACCACCAGCACTGTAGCTCGGTTGTGAGATTGTCGACTAAGCAGTTCAGTTACGTTACATAGCCTCAAGCTGTGCTCACCGTTGGATACTTCCAGTCTGGCCCCCTATTGCCCTTAGCAGCCAACATTGCCGTTGCGTGGTAGACAATATGTGGGACGTCGAATGCTGTAAAATCATGGGTCTTTTGCGACCTCGCACTCAGGGGGCTCCTTATCAGACTGAGCACCAAACGCCCATGGTAGATGGAGATCGCTACAGTCATATGCAGCAAACTTCTTGATGCAATAATTTACCAACAATCGTATGATTTGTAGAAATTTATTTTATTTTATGAACTTCTAAGTGCTACCAGTTTCGGCATTACATTGACGCCATCTTCAGGCCCCACTCGTTGTAGTTGAAAAATCGCTATACACAGACACTCTGTCTCAGAGTCGCCTGGCCACTAAGAGCTGCTGCAGGACGATTGATTCACGGATCCAGTTATATGGCTCCTTCCGTGTATAGCGATTTTACGACTATGATGAGTGGGGCCTGAAGATTGCATCAATGTAATGCCGAAACTGGTAGCACATAGAAGTTCATAAAACAAAATAAACTTTTACAAATCATACGGTTGTTGGTAAATTATTGCATCAAGAAGTTTGCTATATATGACTGTAGCGAAGACGTTCGAAGCAATTGATCGGCGTCTTAGGGAGCACGGAACATTCCAGCCTATGACTCGCAACTGGGGAAGACTTAGAACGACGAGGACACCTGTAATGGACGAGGCAATTCTTCGTGCAGTTGACGATAACCGTAATGTCAGCGTCTGAGAAGTTGCCGCTGTACAACGTAACGTTGATCACGTCACTTAATGGAGAATGCTACGGGAGAACCAGTTGTTTCCGTACCATGTACAACGTGTGCAGGCACTATCAGCAGGTGATTGGCCTCCACAGGTACGCTTCTGCGAACGGTTCATCCAACAATGTATCAATTCTCATTTCAGTGCAAATGTTCTCTTTACGGATGAGGCTTCATTCCAACGTGATCAAATTGTAAATTTTCACCATCAACATGCGTGGGCTGACGAGAATCCGCACGCAATTGTGCAATCACTTCATCAACACAGATTTTCTGTGAACGTTTGGGCAGGCATTGTTGGCGATGTCTTGATTGGGCCTCATGTTCTTCCACCTACGCTCAATGGAGCACGTTATCACGATTTCATACGGGGTACTCTACATGTGCTGCTAGAACATGTGCCTTTACAAGTACGACACAACATGTGGTTCACGCACGATGGAGCTCCTGCACATTTCAGTCGAAGTGTTCGTACGCTTCTCAACAACAGATTCGGTGACCGATGGATTGGAAGAGGCGGACCCATTCCATGACCTCCACGCTCTCCTGACCTCAACCCTCTTGACTTTCATTTATTGGGGCATTTGAAAGCTCTTGTCTACGCAACCCCGGTACCAAATGTAGAGACTCTTCGTGCTCGTATTGTGGACGGCTGTGATACAATACGCTATTCTCCAAGGCTGCATCAGCGCATCACGGATTCCATGACGCGGAGGGTGGATGCATGTATCCTCGCCAACGGAGGAAATTTTGAACATTTCCTGTAACAAAGTGTTCGAAGTCAAGCTGGTACGTTCTGTTGCTGTGTGTTTCCATTCCATGATTAATGTGTGGATCTCTTCTCGGTTTCTCATAAATGAAGGCATGTGACATTGTCGACAGTAATCTGTACAGCTAATGTGAACATTAGGCCAAGTGGTCCCCTTGGTGCTTCGAGAGAGGAGTACGCTATAAACTAGCGCCAGGTTTCGTGCTCTCCATCTTCTCATAGTAAGAGGAGTAATAAAATGAGCTCTAACATGGAAAATAAGCGTTTCCGGACACATGTCCACATAACATATTTTCTTTCTTTGTGTGTGAGGAATGTTTCCTGAAAGTTTGGCCGTACCTTTTTGTAACACCCTGTATATAGCAAAGTACCTAATGTGACAAGAACCTGTAATTATGTGTGTAGATACTCGCAGGAAGTTGTAACGCCTGTGATTATCGCGGCTGCGTGGCGCGGTGCGGAGCTGCGGGCGACTCACATGCCGTCAGAGAGTCCCTCCTGGAGATGAATGCCGGTGCCGTTGGGGTGCACCATGCGGCAGAAGAGCAGCCCCGACCGGTAGAGGGCGGGCAGGCGGCACAGCAGGTCCAGCCCGCCCGGCACCGACGACGAAGGCTGCACGCTCGTAAACAGCTCCACCTTCACGGCTGCGGAAGCGTCAATGGGGCACTTAGGACTACGTCAGCGCTAACACAGATATGGAGGACATACGGCCTCTGCATTTGACAAGTGAATCTGTAGAACCGCGTAATGGTAAGGTATTGCGAGAAAGAGTAAGAAAAAAGAGAGAGAGAAGGAGAGGCAAATGGGACTAGGGGAGTTGAGTGAGGGGTTAAAGATGGAGGTGGAGGGGCAGACAGAACAGAGATGCAGGAGGATAGTAGATAGGCATTGAGGGTATAAAATAGGGTGAAGGAGGGCATAGAAGAGAGAGAAACAAAGAGAATGTCGTAGGACAATGTTGGCTCGGAGACCTTGAGTGGCAGTTTTAGTAACCCATTCGCCAAGCAT
Source organism: Schistocerca gregaria (assembly GCF_023897955.1). Taxonomy (NCBI): domain Eukaryota; kingdom Metazoa; phylum Arthropoda; class Insecta; order Orthoptera; family Acrididae; genus Schistocerca; species Schistocerca gregaria. Next base: position 173,980,265 of record NC_064922.1, on the reverse strand, counting down.
TCGTTTAGCCTCTGCAAGAAACCCATTTCCACGCTTTTCATAGAGAGTCGGATGTAGGTGAATATATTGTTGTTGTTGTGGTCTTCAGTTCTGAGAGTGATTTGATGCAGCTCTCCATGCTACTCTATCCTGTGCAAGCTTCTTCATCTCCCAGTACCTACTGCAACCTACATCCTTCTGAATCTGCTGCGTGTATTCATCTCTTGGTCTCCCTCTACGATTTTTACCCTCCACGCTGGCCTCCAATGCTAAATTTGTGATCCCTTGATGCCTCAGAACATGTCCTACCAACCGATCCCTTCTTCTAATCAAGTTGTGCCACAAACTCCACTTCTCCCCAATCCTCTTCAACACCTCCTCATTATTTATGTGATCTACCCATCTAATCTTCAGCATTCTTCTGTAGCACCACATTTCGAAAGCTTCTCTTCTCTTCTTGTCCAAAATATTTATCGTCCATGTTTCACTTCCATACATGGCTACACTCCATACAAATACTTTCAGAAACGACTTCCTGACACTTTAATCTATACTCGATGTTAACAAATTTCTCTTCTACAGAAACGCTTTCCTTGCCATTGCCAGTCTACGTTTTATATCCTCTCTACTTCGAGAATCATGTTATTTTGCTCCCCAAATAGCAGAAAACCTTTACTACTTTAAGTGTCTCATTTCGTAATCTAATTCCCGCAGCATCCCCCGACTTAATTTGACTACATTCCATTATCCTCGTTTTGCTTTTGTTGATGTTCATCTTATACCCTCCTTTCAAGACACTGTCCATCCCGTTCAACTGCTCTTCCAAGTCCTTTGCTGTCTCTGACAGAATTAAAATGTCATCGGCGAACCTCAAAGTTTTTATTTCTTCTCCATGGGTTTTAATACCTACTCCGAATTTTTCTTTTGTTTCCTTAACTGCTTGCTCAATATACAGATTGAATAACATCGGGGAGAGGCTACAACCCTGTCTAAGTCCCTTCCCAACCACTGCTTCCCTTTCATGCCCCTCGACTCTTATAACTGCCATGTGGTGTCTATACAAATTGTAAATAGCCTTTCGCTCCCTCTATTTTACCCCTGCCACTTTCAGACTATAATGAGTGTAAATGATAATTAATTGAAACACTCAGCAACCGACAGGTGTTGTTGATATACCTTGGTGGGGACAGCTGAAAATGTGTGTCCCGATCGGGACTCGAACCCGGGATCTACTGCTTACATGGCAGACACTCTGTCCATCTGAGACACCGAGGACACAGATGAATAGCGCGTCTGCAGGGACCTATCCTTTGCACGCTTCCCGTGACACCCACATTCCCAACTGTCCACAATCTATACGTAATGTTTCTAATAGATACTTTGCCCATCCCCTCGTTACTCGCGCCCACTTGGAGACCCCGGGTTCGAGTCCCGGTCGGGGCACACATTTTCAGCTGTCCCCATCAAGGTATGTTAACAACACCGGTCGGCAGCTGAGGGTTTCAATTAATTATCATTTACCCTAGAGAAGCTGCACGCTCATCAACGGTATCTGTTCTTTCCAGAATAGTTACTATCTTCATATATAGTTAATTGGCTACCCGGCCATTGACCTTCGTCTGTGCGATTGTGCACAGGTTGCTCGAGCTCTTACGGGAATCGTCAGATTAAGTGGGCGCGAGTAACGAGTGTATGGGCAAAGTATCTATAAGGTACATTACGTAAGTAGATTGTGGACAGTTGGGAATGTGGGTCTCACAGGAAGCGTGCAAGGGATAAGCCCCTGCAGTCGCGCTATTCGTCTGTGTCATCGGTGGCTCACATGGATAGAGCGTCTGCCATGTAAGCAGGAGATCCCGGCTTCGAGTCCCGATCGGGGCACCCATTTTCATCTGTCCCCATCAAGCTATGTCAACAACACCTGTCGGCAGCTGAGGGTTTAAATGAATTATCATTTATTCTAGAGAAGCTGCACTGTCAACAACGGCATCTGTTCTTTCGAGAACAGTTACTATATTCATATACTATATGAGTGGACGTATTAGTGCGGTACTACGGTTCTGTTCTGCAGGGTGATTCCGATGATGGAGAAGAATGAATGTATCAGATTGAGGTAAGGAACCCTGGTCCAGAAAAAACAGAGTCGAAAATTACAAGCGAAAATCGTTCTGACACTTCTGACATAGGGTACATGTACTGGTACTGTTGTTGCCAAGATTATAGGGGAAGCAACATTCTGAGGTGGTAATATGGATCAAACAATAAAAAAGTATCTAACAAACACGGGCTGTAAAAAGCATGTCTTAAAATCTGTGAGCACTTGTTGTTGATCTGAGCAAGTGTCCATAGTTCTTAAGGTATGAATTTCGAAGTACATATTTAATGGATATTTCTTCTTCTTACAGCATGTCAAATTAAACGCCTTTCAGCCGTCTAGTTTCCAAACTTATTTTATTTGGCTACCAGTTTCGGTGCTTTACTACGTAATCTTCAGGCCCCTGACCGACATGTAGGAAGATTCTGATCGAAACAGGGGCCATCAACGCTGGTGTAAGTAGATTTCTGCTTGCTTTAGCGATCACTTCAAACATCATCTGACGACTGTCGAACAGTCTTACTACATGTCGGTTAGGGGCCTGAAGATGGCGTAGTAAATGCCGGAACTGGTAGCCAAATATAATAAGCTTGGAAACTAGACACATTCTGTATCGAACAGTCGAGCCCGGAAACCATCTCTGAAAAGATGGACATACAGAGACTTTCTTCTCTTGTTTCGGTTCATACTACCTATTCCAAAAATACGGAAATCAAAGAGCTTACAGTACAAGAGATGTATTTAACGGTATCCAAAATGACTGAGTGTTCAAATGGCTCTGAGCACTATGGGACTCAACTTCTGAGGTCATCAGTCCCCTAGAACTTAGAACTACTTAAACCTAACTAACCTAAGGACATCACACACATCCATGCTCGAGGCAGGATTCGAACCTGCGACCGTAGCGATCTCGCGGTTCCAGACTAAATGACCAAGTGTACGTAGCTGTTAAGGTACCCATTTTAGAGCGTACGTTTACTATACATTTTGTTCTTGTTTTGGTACATACTACAAGCTCTGAAAGCTCCCTACCCTACGATCTTTGCAACAACAATACCGGTACATGTATTCCACTGTCTGATGTATCAGAACGATTTTCAGTTAAGACTTTCGACTCCGTTTCCAGACCAGGTTCCCTTACCTCAAAGCCGGCCGCGGTCGCCGTGCGGTTCTAGGCGCTGCAGTCCGGAACTGCGGGAGTGCTACCGTCGCAGGTTCGAATCCTGCCTCGGGAATGGATGTGTGTGATGTCTTTAGGTTAGTTAAGTTTAAGTAGTTCTAAGTTCTAGGGGACTGATGACCGAAGATGTGAAGTCCCATAGTGCTCAGAGCCATTTGAATCTTGCCTCAAATTGGTATATTTACCCTCCTCCATCATCTTCCCTGAAAGCTTGTAACATCATCACAGAATCACCCCGTATTCCTATGAGAAGATGCAGAGCACGAAACCTGGCGCTAGTTTATAGCGTACTCCTCTCTCGAAGCACCAAGGCGACCACTGGGCTTAATGTTTACATTAGCTGTACAGATTACTGTCGACAATGTCACATGCCTTCATTTATGAGAAACCGAGAAGAGATCTACAATTTAATACAGGACATAGTAAAAAGTCTAGTGTTCAGGGACCACCACCCCTACTGTCCTTCGCAGTCGATACTGGTAACGGAAGCTGTCATTCGAATACTTTTCAGATCTCGACAACTTCGTCATCACAAGCTAGCGCTAAACACTTCATGTTGTGGAAGCAGATTTATTACTAATACTATTCTGTGTATATTGATCTTTGCTGCCATGGTCTACAGCTAACTAAAACAGTTAGGCTCAGAATTACTCTGTATACAGACGTCCTGAAGACACTGCACCTTTTCAATGTGTGTTTTTTTTTTATGTCAAAACTGCAATACTTTAGGTAGCTAAGCAGACAGCTCTCTTACAGAAATAATTGGAGTCTGGCAAGTTACTGAGGCCTGATATCGTCCTATTCTGACTGTAGCAATCTAGGCTGATCTTGAGCTGACCTCCCGCAAACGTTTTCTGTGTCCTGAATAATTGTCAAAGGATTGAAACACTTTCAGGCATTTTCGGAGCCGCTACACCAGCAGGCTGTGTTTGACTTCTGTGAAGGCACCTGGGTGACCTAAATGGTATCTTTCTGTAATCGCAGCAGCATACTAAGGCAGAATACATTTTTTGTTGTCGTACCCGTTTGGCAGGTCCTTACATAATACTGAATCTCAATGCTTCTCTGTCTTCCGTCAGTCTTCTTGTTATTATGTAACTGTTTCCCACTTTCACTTCATCTATCAAGTGGAAATTTTTCTCCTTCCTACTGATTTTCCTTTCACTATCCCTTTCGAACTTTTTCAGAAATCCTTGATAACATTTCTCTAGTCTTAGCTCCATCCGTCCAGCTAATCTTCTCCATCTTCCCCCATATCTACATCAACCATCTTTTTTCGTCTTGAATGAATTTTCATTCTGCACCGGAATTTGCGCTGATTAAACACTTCATGGCAGATAAAATTTATAGGTCGGACTGAGACTCTAACCTAGGACTTCGCTCTTATCAACTGAGCTAGTCAAGAACGACTCACGATCCGCCCCCAACTTCACCCTTTCTATGGCGTATCTTACGGGACTTGCACTCTAGGAAGGAAGGACAGTGCAGAGAAATGGCTTAACCGCAACCTGTGGTATTACTTACGGAATTAATTTATACTGTCTGACTCGTGTAGCACAGTCGATAGAGCACTTGCTTGTGAAAGACAAAGGTCCCCCAGTCAGGCACACAGTTGTGTTTTTCGTCTTTGCTCCCTATCATCCACATTTGTGCGCCATACAAACACAAGCTCGAAGCACGGCATGTGACGACTCTTTTTCCAATTGTCTGCTCAGTTTTCCGCCTTCATATTTCTGTTCAGTGTTTGCTCATCCACTGCAATTCTGATCTTTATTTTTTGTGCGCGTCGGATGAAATTTGAATGTTTTCCGTCTGAGGCGTACACTGTTGCATCGAGCTTATTCCAGACATCGCTCTCCCTCTAACGGAACACATTTGCAATTGTATACACTTGTAACGCGACGTCGTCCACAAGAATTACTTTTCCTTAGCAGGAGTTGTCGATACCAGTATTATTTTTCGAATTTTAGACAGGTCTGTATTATGTCAGTTGTTTTCCTGAAATCTTTCACAAAATTTAAACACAGTATATTTCAAGCTAAAATTTATGAATAGTCGAAACAAGGCCCTGGGAGTAGACAACATTACATTGGAACTACTGACGGCCTTGGGAGAGCCAGAACTGACAAAACTCTATCATCTGGTGAGCAAGATGTATAAGACAGGGGAAATACCCTCAGATTTCAATAAGAATATAATAATTCCAATCCCAAAGAAAGCAAGTGTTAACAGATGTGAAAATTACCGAAGTATCAGTTTAATAAGTCACAGCTGCAAAATACTAACGCGAATTCTTTACAGACGAATGGAAAAACTGGTAGAAGCCGACCTCGGCGAAGATCAGTTTGAATTCCGCAGAAATATTGGAACACGTGAGTCAATACTGACCCTACGAATAATCTCAGAAAATAGATTAAGGAAAGGCAAACCTACATTTCTAGCATTTGTATACTTATAGAAAGCTTTTGACAATGTTGACTGGAATACTCTCTTTCAAATTCTAAAGGAGGCAGGGGTAACATACAGGGAGCGAAAAGATATTTACAATTTGTACAGAAACCAGATAGCAGTTATAAGAGTCGAGGGGCATGAAAGGGAAGCAGTGGTTGGGAAGGGACTTAGACAGGGTTGTAGCCTCTCCCCGATGTTATTCAATCTGTATATTGAGCAAGCAGTAAAGGAAACAAAAGAAAAATTCGGAGTAGGTATTAAAGTCCGTGGGGAAGAAATAAAAACGTTAAGGTTCGCCGATGACATTGTAATTCTGTCAGAGACAGCAAAGGACTTGGAAGAGCAGTTGAACGGAATGGACAGTGTCTTGAAAGGAGGATATAAGATGAACATCAACAGAAGCAAAACGAGGATAATGGGATGTAGTCGAATTAAGTCGGTTTGGTGCTAAGGGAATTAGATTAGGAAATGAGACACTTAAAGTAGTAAAGGTTTTCTGCTATTTGGGGAGCAAAATAACTGATGATGGTCGAAGTAGGGAGGATATAAAATGTAGACTGGCAATGGGAAGGAAAGCGTTTCTGAAGAAGAGAAATTTGTTAACATCGAGTATAGATTAAAGTGTCAGGAAGTCGTTTCGGAAAGTATTTGTATGGAGTGTAGCCATGTATGGAAGTGAAACATGGACGATAAATAATTTAGACAAAAAGAGAATAGAAGCTTTCGAAATGTGGTGCTACAGAAGAATGCTGAATATTAGATGGGTGGATCACATAAATAATAAGGAGGTATTTAATAGAACTGGGGAGAAGAGAAATTTGTGGCACTCCTTGACTAGAAGAAGGGATCGGTTGGTAGGACATGTTCTGAGGCATCAAGGGATCACAAATTTAGCATTGGAGGCCAGCGTGGAGGGTAAAAATCGTAGAGGGAGACCAAGAGGTGAATACACTAAGCAGATTCAGAAGGATGTAGGTTGCAGTAAGTACTGGGAGATGAAGAAGCTTGCACAGGATATAGTAGCATGGAGAGCAGCATCAAACCAATCTCAGGACTGAAGACAGCAACAACAGCAACAACAATCACTTTATAAAATGTTTTAGTCTCGATGCTATAGTCTATAAGTACTTGCTCTGAATGTATAGTTAAAATATTTTTTTAGAAACATTTGAAATTTCGAAGTATTGGCACACTTAAAAATTCTGTTATTAATTACACAAAACTGTACTGGTTACTACGTTTATTTCTGGATTCATTTACTTAATGATAATGGAATGTAATAATGTAACAGAAACTAGTAGAAATTCATTTGTTAAGAAAAATTGTCAACCCTTTGGAATGTGGTTATTTCTGCAGAGTGTGAGAGTCCTAAGGGTGCCTATGATATGTGATCGGATGTATTTTTGTATTTTGTGTGAACAATGCAACTTCGGCTTTGGTAATGTAAAAAAGCAAAAGACTGTAGTAAAATGTGAGAAAATACATTAACGTAAAAACAAAAACTATGCGACAACCATGTTGAAATTATTTCTATCAGTCCGACCGTGAGGACCTAAAATGTGACATTTTCGGCTTCAAGAATCAGACCCCTTGACAAGAAGAACTGGAGCCAACTCTACACGAAAAGCTAAGCAAACTAGGAAGTTTATCGTAATATTCGCTTCTCTCAAATCTTCGTAAAAGGCTAATATGGACTCTAGATGGAACTGGAAAGAGGAGAAAGATAACACACTTCATCAATTAATTTTCGTATTATATCCTCTACAGTGTCATGAAACACAGCATCGTCAGAGCCATCAATTCAGACAGCTAGTTATTTCGCCCACCAATCGCTACTTTGTAACAGCAATATAGTGCATTCAACTTGAATGAATAATGGGCAAATGACTTATGAATGAAAGAATGATGGACGATTGAATAATGAGTGAATGGATGATGGATGAATAATGAGTGAATGGATGGTGGATGAATAAATGATTGATCAATGAATGATGGGCGAATATATGAAGGGTGAATGAGTGATGAATGAATTAATGGTGGATGAATGGATGATGCAGTGAGGTATCAATGATGAATGAATGAACAGTAGATGAATTAGTGATGATGAATGATGGTTGGTGAATTTCAGTCTTAATGGTGATTTTCATATCCCCTGTAACAGAAATCCTGTGCCTTCGACTTGAATGAATAATGGGCTAATGACTTATGGATGAATGAATGATAGATGGATGAATAATGAGTGAATGGATGATGAATGAATAATGAGTGAATGGGGTGATGGATGAATAAATGATTGATCAATGAATGATGGGTGAATATATGAAGGGCAAATGAGTGACGAATGAATTAATGGTGGATGAATGGATGATGTAGTGAGGAATCAATGATGAATGAATGAACAGTTGATGGATTAGTGGTGATTAATGACGGTTGGTGAATTTCAGTTTCTATGGTGATTTTAGTATCCCCTGTAACAGCAATATTGTGCATTTAACTTGAATGAATAATGGGCTAATGACTTATGGATGAATGAATGATAGATGGATGAATAATGAGTGAGTGGATGATGGATGAATAATGAGTGAATTAATGATGGATGAATAAATGATTGATCAATGAATGATGGGTGAATATATGAAGGATGAATGAGTGATGAATGAATTAATGATAGGTGAATGGAAGAAGCAGTGAGGAATCAATGATGAATGAATGAACAGTTGATGAATTAGTGATTATGAATGATGGCTGATGAATTTCAGTGTTTATGGTGATTTTCGTATCCCCTTTATGTAGGCATCCTCCAACACAGCAGGCTTCAGCCCACAGACCGCTGACCAGACGCACCTTCGACAGTGTAGTTGACCTCGATCTCCTGCAGGCTGCCCGGCAGGGCGTAGGTGGCGGTCCAGACGCCCTGGTCCATCGTTGTGACGGTGTGCTGGCAGAAGCCCGAGCCCACACTGACGGTGTGGCCCAGGGGGTCGCGCAGCATGCAGTACACGCTGTCCTCGCTGCCCACCTGGATGGCCGACACGTCGCCGAACGGCAGCTGCATCGTCACCGGCGACGGCTTGCTCGGCGCGTCTGCGAACCGAGCGCAGCATCATCCTCCGAAACTCTGCGGCACGTTACACTAAAATGTTCAAATAAGTCCTAAGGGAAATAACTGCTGAGGTCCTCGGTCCCTAGACGTACACACTATTTAAACTAACTTGTGCTAAGAACAACAAACACACCCATGCCGGAGGGAGGACTCGAAACTCTAAAAATAACCTTGTAGGCATGCTATCTGGACCAGAAGACTTCCCTTTATTAAGTGCCATAAACTGCTTCGCTACGCCGATGATATCTACTTCTAACGTAGACATGGGGTATTTGTTCTTGATTCGAAGTCAAAGAAACCACATAGCTCCATCTCAGACGATATAAAGGATTGCTTGAGATTACTCCCCTTTAAATCTGAAGCATGATATCCAACATGCCGATATGGAATGTGGGATACTGCAGCACTGATTATTTTTTAAGGTGGATTTGATCTGAGTGCTGCAGACACAAAAGAAACAGTACCTGAAAGTAAATGAAATTCAATATTTCATTTCATATGCTGTTGATATTTCATATTTTGTTATGCACTTGTCGGTAGGTGTATGGGTGTTGAACTAATATTGTTTATCAAACTACACACTTTGATTGAACGCACGCTAAGAAATGGCTGTGCACATTACTCTTGGACAATATTCTTCTCGGGTGAGCAGTCGGATCATCTTGACACAATATTTCCGCGGTCCAATTCAATGACAAATATTTTGAACAGACTGACGGAGTGGCTATGGGGAGCCCTTTGCCCCCAATAGTCGCCAATCTTTTTATGGAAGATTTTGAGGACATGGCGCTGAAGACGGCGTCTTTAAAAGCAACCTGTTTCTGGAGGTACGTCGACGATACGTTTATGGTGTGGCCTCATGGGAGAGAAGCTCTTGACCGCCTCCTAGATCATTTTAATTCCCTGCATCCTAGCATCTAGTTGACCATGGAGCTGGAAAGTAATGGAAGGCTTCTGTTTCCGGACATTCTGGTGTACAGAAAGGATGATGGGACACAGTGTTTATCGATGGCCTACGCATACGGACCGTTACCTGCATACTTCTAGCTGTCATCCATCGTTCCAGCGTACAGGGGTCGTGCGGCCGTTGGCGAGAAGAGCTTATGCCATTTCAGATGGAGAAAGCTTGACACAAGAACTGGACCATCTTAAGGTTGTGTTCAAGCAGAATGGCTATACAGATAAACAGATCCGTCGTGCTTTCCAGTTTGGACCTTCGCCTGAACCACCAGAAGATACCTGCAAATCGGTGGCATTTCTGCCTTTTGCTGGGAGCATTTCCTCGAAGATAGGAAGAATTCTAAAAAGATATCATATGAAAAGTACTTTTCGTCCGCCAGCCAAGATTAGAGCGCTCCTTGTCACTGTTAAGGATGACTTGGGTTTGAGGAAGCCCGGTGTGTACAAGATCCCTTGCCACTGTGGGAAGGCTTATATTGGTCAGGCAATCCGGACCATTCAGGAGCGATGTGTTGAGCATCAGCGGCGCACAAGGCTGCTTCAACCTGAGAAGTCTGCAGTGGTTGAACACTGTCTCACCGAGGAACACAGAATGCTGTAGGACGAGACACAAACTGTTGCCCCTGCATCTTGCTATTGGGACTGTGTTTTAGAAGAATCCATAGAGATTCGTTTATATGATAATCTTATTAATAGAGACAGGGGTTATCTTTTAAGTAAGACTTGGAGCCTGGTGTTGTCAGTCTGTCTTTCGATCGTCGGAATAATAATTTTTAATTTTTGATGGCAATATCTCGATTTCGCCTGTTTCCACCATTGGCGGCGCGGTATGTTTACTTGCGCTAGTGGGCAGTTACGGCACCTCGTCGCGCACGCGTTGTGGACATTCTACGGCCTATATAGAGGCCGCCGCTTGCGCTGAGAAGTCAGTTCCGGCGAGATCGTGTACCAGCACTCTCACCTGAAGATGGCGGCCAGTTGGACCGCAGAAATATTGTGTCATAAAGACATTATGATCCGGCTGCACACCCGAGAAGAATATTATCAATTATTGCGCCAGGGAAGCCTTCGTAATCACATTACTCTTAGTTTTGGATATTTATTTTGTTGGAACGCGAACAGTGGGCATAAGATTGGGCTATAGGGGAGGTTGGAGGTCCTTTAAAAAATTGAAAAAATGAAAAATAAAAAAAATATCAGAAAAAGTAGAAGAGATCGCTAAACCGTGCATGTGCATGCAGCTCCACACGAAATTAGCTAATTCAAATCCTGGACTTGTAAGGAATTTTTTATTCATAGATAGAAGGAATAAATTACAGGATTTCCGAAATAGAGATGTACAAAGACATTTGTTTATATTTTAGTACCTCTCAAGGTTTATGACTTCATCTGTCCATCATTTTAAACAAGGGCTCCAACATTTTTAAGCATGTGGGCACAGTCTGTAGCTCGACAGATATTTAACGGTACTCCACATCCCACCACATGCTTATGAGCACGACAGGTGTTACGGTCTGCACCTCGGCGTATATCCGTTGTCTCATATCTACCAGATCTCAAACATTTGTTATGTAAACTATGTCCTTGGTGAATCCCCTGCACTGTTATCCAGAGGGATCACTTCTGCACTTCTGGAAACTGAGGGGGTCCGACAAGCCCCCCCCCCCTCACCACGCCCCCCTTCTTCCGGTCAAACGCTCAGGAAATGTCTCATGATGATATGTCGCAACATCCTCAGATAGTGGAGTGAGGCATCATCCTGCTGGAAAATGACCTCTGGAGCCAAACGTATAAATATGGAACTGCATAGTTCGACAATATGTCGAGGTAGTTGTGTCCTGTCACTGTTCACTGCAGTAATAGACTAAAGCGCCAAAGACACTGCTATAGGCATGTGTATTCAAATACACAGAGATGTAAACATGTAGAATACAACTCTATGGCCGGCAACCAGTTTGGAAGACAAGTGTCTGGTGCAGTTGTTAGATCGGTTACTGCTGCTGCAATAGCAGGTGATCCAGATTTAAGTGGCTTTGAACATGGTCTTATAGTCAGCGCATGAGCGATGGAACACAGCATCTCCGAGGAAGCGATGAAGCGGGGATTTTCCCTTACGACCATTTCACGAGTCTATAGTGAATATCAGGAACCTGGTAAAACATCAAATCTCCGGTATCGCTGCTGCCGGAAAAAGATCCTGCGGGAACAGAAGCGATTAAGACTGAAGAGAATCGTTCAACGTGACAGAAGTGCAACCCTGCCGCAAATTGCTGCATATTTCAATTCTGGCCCATAAACAAGTGTCTGCGTGGGAACCATTCAACGAAACATCATCGATATGGGCTTTCGGAAGCGAAGGTCCACTCGTGTACCCTTGATGGCTGCACGACACAAAGCTTTACGCATCGCCTGGGCCCGTCATCACCGTCATTGGCCCATTTATGACTGATAACCTGTTGCGTGGTCGGACGAGTCTCATTTCAAACTGCATGCACGAGTACGTGTACGGGTATGGAGACTAGCTATATGAATGCATGGACTGTGCATGTTGGCAGGGGACTGTTCAAGCTGGTGGAGGCTCTGTAATGGTGTGGGACGTGTACAGTTAGAGTGATATAGGACCCATGATACGTCTAGATACGACTCTGACAGGTGACACATATGTAAGAATCCTGTCTGATCACCTGCATCCACTCATGTCCATTGTGCATTCCGATGGACTTGGATAATTCCAGCAGGACACTGCGACATCATACATGTCCATAATTGCTACAGAGTGGCCCCATGAGCACTCTTCTGAGTTTAAACACTTCCACTGGTCACCAAACTCCCCAGACATGAACATTATTGAGAGTATCTGGGATACTTGCAAGTGCTATTCAGAGGAGATCTCCACCCCCCCCCCCCCCCCCGTATTCTTTCGGATTTATGAACAGCCCTGCATTAGCTGAGTCCATTGAATCCATGGTCCACGTCACGTCGTGTTGAGACACTTCTGCGTGATTGCGGATATATTACACGATATTAGGCAGGTGTACTATTTCTTTTGCTCATCAGTGTAAATGGACTAAACACACCATGTTTAGGCAATCCCAAGCACACCTTATCTTTTGGTGTGACCGTTTCGTACTCAGTCACTTCTGCTGGAGTGTCATGTCCCCATATTCGACAGTTATGTCGGTTAACTTGACCAAAGATGGAGAAAGTAGATTCACCACTGAACACCGCTGCCTTGAGGTACTCGTTATTTTCGTCTATACGATGCCATATATCGACATCAAAACCACATCCTTTGTGGTGATCTTGACGTTTAATGGGATACAAAGTTTGGAGAATCAAAGCACGCAGCCGGAGACATTTGTGCACAATATCGTGGTCCATCGAGCGGGGGATGGCTAGTTCTTCACCAACTAAGCTAATGGATTTAAGTGGGATTCTATCGAATACTTCGCGCACACGTTCCACGGTCTCTTACCTCACAAGCGTTTTACACTACTGACCATTAAAATTGCTACACCAAGAAGAAATGCAGATGATAAACGGGTATTCATTGGACAAATATATTATACCAGAACTGACATGTCATTACATTTTCACATCTGGGTGCATAGATCCTGACAAATCGGTACCCAGAACAACCACCTCTGGCCGTAATGACGGCCTTGATACGCCTGGGCATTGAGTCAAACAGAGCTCAGAGGCGTTTACAGGTACAGCTGTCCATGCAGCTTCAACACCATACCACAGTT